>NW_026999351.1:954940-1161125 GCF_037126465.1 Ornithodoros turicata | reverse complement strand
CTTTAGACGTTGAAGAAAATGGTCGTTGCTTTCCTCTGATCGCTGTTCTATTTCATGAAACATGTAGCGTTCGTACGCCACATTCTTCTTCCCCTTAAACTGTTCGTCAAGGGCGTCCATCGTTGTTTTGTAGCTCTTGGTGTCATCACTCAAAGTGCTGTAGAGTTCCTGTACCTTTTCACCAGCGAAATGAAGTAGTAATGCTCTCTTTCTTTTTTCTGGTAGGTCTGGTTGAGCGTCAATAAAGAATTCCCACCGTTGCTTCCATCTGCGCCATGCCTCGCTGGCGTTCCCGACGTCTGGGTCGAAGTTCTCCAGGGATCCGTAAAATATTGGTGCTTGCGGACTTGTCTCCAGGCATTTTTAGACCTCGTCGCCAAACTGTAGTGTTTCTTGAACACTGATTACTTGGATCATTTATGATCCTCGTCGAGACCCCAAGGAATCAAGGCTCATCCACCCTCGCTATATCATCGTGAAAGAATAAGTTTATTTTCCAAACACACAGAGGGCGCACTCACGCCTAAACAGTTACAATAACCACAACTAGGTGTCGCCACACACACTACACTTGCCACATGGAGACATCACCATTGAAACTATCGATCCTTAGCTTCGGCAAACATGCTCCGTCGCCCGATACATTGGGGGTGTGCAAGGAGTTGGCGGTGTCGCCCGATGACTGTGGCTGTGGAGTAGTACTGGCTGTGCTCGACGGTAAAGCAGGCGATAGCAACACGATTGAGGCCAGAGCATTTCTGACAAGCACGGTAGTTTATGTTATGGCCTCAAGATACCTGTCGCAGTCGTCACATTCGGCTTCCAGTAAATCCTCAGGGGCGACAGCCTGGATCTCGCGGTTCAATTGCAACAGAGTATTCGCTTTGCCTTCCAGAAAGCTGTATTTAAAATTGAGCTGATCAACAATGAAGCTGTCACAGCCAAAATAGTCTTGATGTCGGAGATGGTGCGACTAACCGCTGACCTTTCGGACTTCCGTTGCTTCTTGAGCCGCTCCAAGTCTTCCATAGCTGCCAACCGAGGCTGGAGCACCCTGTAGCTCCTCTATTCTGAGCAGTATGTTGACCGAGAAGGTCCCGGGTTTCGGCACCAATATTAAATGAGATGGAGGAGACGTCCGTAAGGGTGGAGTGCCTAGTGTTTAATGGCAAGGAAAAGACAATGGCGGCAGAATGCCAACACCGCGAGCCCATGAGATGCTTGCCAGAACCCTTAACTTCTTTTACAGTAAGATTGAACAGGAAAGTGATCTTTTTGTTCTGATTTCGCTGTGATCGCAGCGATCGGATCGCCGTGTTCGCTAGGCCTAACACCGGCGACAGATTAGACGGCTAGATATCGATACAGGATCATCAGTTGAAGCCCAATTCCGAGAAATGTATATGACGATGTACATAGCGTAATGTAAGAGTAGTCCTTGAACATTTTTTGCAACGAGATCCCCGCTTCACTGCGTTTTTTTTTCGTCGTCATTTTAGGTGGCATTAAGGTGTCATGGCGGCCCACTTGGTAAAAAGCAAACTAATCAGAGGCGCGAAACTGTGATTGACAGGCCAAGCGTCTTTTTGTGACTCTTCCCAATCGCCATACTCCCTTTTAATATACGACTCCTCTAAACACCGGGCGGTGCCGCCCTTAGCGAAGTCATTGGAGATTAGGAGGAGAAGGACGATAGTGGGACCTAAGTGTTAAAGGGACACTCTCGACCCCTTGATGTTAGGTAAATAGGCCTCATCAGCTAATTCCATATATCTTTCCAATGCACCATGCAAAATATTCCGTTTATATTTGACTCGAATGTATTGAATGTATTTGTGTAATGAGTTGTAATGTAATTGTGTTGAATGTATTTTTTAACTTGCGTCTTTTGCCCCCTGGTAAAAGCCGCATGTGCGAACAGTCGTGACGACTGGTGCGTCCTCTTCCGGCCCTTGCGGCATCTGCTCGGCTCCTCTCGGCGGGTGGTGTGGTTGTGCTTTGTGCGTCGCCGTACCTGGTTCCCGTACTTTCAATACACATGACATTCTGCTTTTTATTAGCAATGACTGGTTACTGCATATGTGACGGTTTTGTTGAGGGATCGGGCATACGTGCTGATTCGTGCATAGTGGGATCAAGGAGGAAAACACAACGTGTGTGTCGTTTTTCAGGAGGCCAGTGCCTCTTGAAGTGACAACTAAATGTGTAAATTAAATAGATTTGGTCAACTGAAAATAAACATTTTTCGGGCGCGTTTCTCTGAGTTCAAGTTGAACACTGCCATAGCAAATGTCACACGCTACATAGTTTGAAATAACATCAGTTATTAAACCAAATCACCAATCCCAACTGGGTCAAGTCCCACGTGAAGATCTCACTTCGTGCTTCAACCAATCGCAGACTGTTCTTGTGTTGTCTTGCACAATTGTAACGTTAGGAACAACGGTGACGACACGGAGAAATCGAAATCGGATATGGGTAAACCTAGGGTTTGATTCTTTTTCTTTTCTCCCCAAAACGGCAAAGCTTTCGCCCTTCGTAGTATATGCGGATGGCATACGTGTGAGCACAATCGAATGCAGCAGCAATCCCAACACCCTCCGGAGCTCCAGACTGTCGCTTTGAGCGCTGTGTTCGTCCCAGTTATTGGCAAAGCCATTGCAGACCGCGTGACAAGGAGCTGTCCTTTCAAGAAAACAAGGTCTATGTGTGCTGTGTCCTGCTCTCAGCTCAGAACAAAAAAGGAAGCATAATTCACACAAAAAAGAAGAGAAATTAAAGTCCTAGTCGGTGGACGTACTGCTGGACGGACGTTTTCCTGGAATCCAATAGTATGGAATATTATGATGGAATCGTATGTATATAATATACCATGTTCGTCTATAAATGGAGCGTATCTCGTATAACACCCGTTGTTTACGTCTCTGTAGTGCACGTGCGAAGTGTACAGAATGTCCTTATATCGAATAGAGTCACAGAGTAGTGTGGTACTAACTTCATTGTCAGCTTGTCAAGGCTCCTCTGTAGGTAACAATGGATTTCACCAACATTACACGGATGCTTGGCGCATAGTTAAGCCAAAGACTTACACAGCTGCAAGTGGATTTCGGACAATAAATCGGCGTTAAGAGGCCCTCTCGGCACAAAAGAATACCGACCTTGTCATCCAGTCATGAGAGCGTTGGTCTTCTTACTCAGCAGTTTTGTGGAAGCCCCAAAAACCGGCGTTGTTTCGACAGATTCAAATGGCTTCAACTATACTGCGGTATTTTTACCGATTATTCAGGATAAACCGGGAAAGGAGGAATATATATATATATATATATATATATATTTAGCATATTGCGTTGCCCGTGAATTTTCTAGATGCAGCAGTCGTGTCTGATGCGTAAATATCTCCCGCTTCTTCAGTAAAGTTATCTGGAAGATTGAATTACTACAGCGCTCATACATGGCGTGCATGGGATGAAGCAGAAGAAGTACGTCACGCGTTCATGATCTTTCATTCTGTGGATGTAGTACGATTCATTGTGCGACCTCGTTTTGCAGAAATATCCGCCTCAACATAAAGGTAAGTTCAATCGAAGTCATTGGTTAATTTATTAAGGGAACGCGATCGTGGAAAGTTATCCAGTCGAATTTATAGCGGTTATCTCTAAACACGAAAAGGAAGGGCTTTCTCCTTCGTCGACGCTTGATAGATAATAATAATTCGGGGTCTACGTCGCGAGACAACTGAGATTATGAGCGAGCTTGATAGAGACGACATATATGACGACGAGATGTTGGAACTGGCTGTAAAGCACAACATCTTGGTCCGAGTTAGAATTGTCCCAGCCATTCGTGAACTCAAATCTTCATCCTTCCTTCGTCGCCTTTCACGCTTAAAATTATTTTAGCTTCTTTCTACTTCCCTTTGGTGTCTTCAAGTACGACCTTGGGTTTCTAGAATCTTCTTCATCTTGTTTTTGGCTTCAGAAGCTTTCGCTTCAGTCGCTGTCGTTGTGATTAATTTGTTTGTTCAAGCAATCTGAATTAATTAATCCATTCTTTATCAAACAGTGCTGGTCCTGGGGTTTCTTCAACACTGAGTTGGAGCCTCGAACATTTCTTGAAATTTTACTTGAACTGTGTCATCAGGTAAGAAATGTTCACTTGTATATATCTCAAATATCTTGGACACATCTCGTCGGGTAGCGTCTCGCAGTTGTGCATGAGCAACAGGAAGTTAACAGGAGGTGGCTTAAATGCTCAAGCTCAGCTTCACCGGTGGAACATCTGGGATAGATAAGCGCAACGAACTTCAGCATTGCCGTTCTCTTCTGACTCCTGTTCGCCTCTGACTCCGCTGTTAGAAGGGTGTTGCTTGGATGTTACATTAGATTGCAGATATCCCCTTCTTGGCAAGGATATCTGCGTCAACGGTTGATGTGTTGGAAGTCTGCAGTGTGCCTAAGCGTAGGACATGTGCACCCCAGACAATGGCTAAGGCCTCTTTGTGAATTGTGAAGCCTAATTCCTAAGCTGAATTGTGAGTAGTTCTTTTCCGCCGTTTTCAGAGTTGACGAGAAAAATGCGATTGGCCTTTCCGTCCCATCAGGCTCTTTCGTGAGACCGTGCCGAGGCCACTTGGTCTGGCATCACAATATGAGTCGGGATGGTAGCTGCGGATTGCAGTGCACGAGTGTCACATGCAATAATTTCTTTAGCAGTTCCGAAAGCTACTTGTAGTCTTTTGTCGACTTCGCCTTTGCAGATTTTTGGAAAAATGCGTGCAAGGGTCGGAAAAGGTTTGTAACTCTTGCCAGTCCCTTTGCATTCCCTTCGATTCTGGCCCTTGTTTGTCCGGAATAAGATCTACCTTGTAATTGATGAGCATAACAAAAAACGCAGTTGGCTGACGTTTGGGGTGTTGTAGCTTCAAGTACAGCACGATTCTTGTCTTTAAGCCTTCGCTGCTGATCTTGTATTCGCAGCACACAATGCTTTCCTGGAAGAAGGAGCAGTTCTGCAGGTTTGCTTTCAATCTAAACGATTCCAAAGATTTTTGTAGATCTTCATTTTCAGTGGTACCACTCGCTGATATGTCTTCTTGCGTTCCATGTGTCATAAGACCGCCCTGTAGAACGTGTTCGATGGTGCGTTGCGAAATCGCGGGTGCGGGAGCAATGACAAGCACAATTCTGTTATACCGGAAGATACCTTTTCCCATACTCATGTTTAGCAAATTTCCTGAGTTCTCATCCACATTCCATTTGTAGGAATGTTTGCCGGAAGTCAATTTTTGTGTATTTCCGTCCACCAGTTAATTTCTCGAAAATGTCATCAACCAGTAGTGAAGGATACTGATCCCCAACTGAGTGCTGATTGACGGTCTCTTGAAATCTCCACATATCCTGACTGTCCGATTGGAATTTACTACAAAAGCTATGGGAGTAGCCCATTCACTGACATTGACATTTGTCAGGATACTTCCTATTCTACTCGCTTCAATTTGGCAAATACTTTTCCTTGAGTGCATGCAGCACTGGACGAGTACGAAGGTTCATCATTCCTTCGTCGCCTTTCACGCTTAAAATTATTTTGGCTTCTTTCTACTTCACTTTGGTGTCGTCAAGTACGACCATGGAGTTTCTAGAATCTTCTTCATCTTGTTTTTGTCTTGAGAAGCTTTCGCTTCAGTCGCTGTCTTTGTGATTCATTTGTTTGTTCAAGCAATCTGAATTAATTAATCCATTCTTTATCAAACAGTGCTGGTCCTTGGGTTTCTTCAACACTGAGTTGGAGCCTCGAACATTTATTTTGAAATTTTACACTTCGACACTTCATGGATGTAGTTTTCAGTGGAATGCAGTTGAAATGTTTCGACTAAACACATATTGGGGCAATAGAATACTCCGACCATGTCCATGTTCATTGAAATTACATGACCCTCAATACCTGATTGTTAGCAAGTTATGACCTCGTCCCAGAAACACTTATAAGCCTTTACAAGAAACCTTTTATTCGAAGCACTAATCATTATCTCGACTTATTTATTAAACCACTATAGTTCTTCCGTTTCGGTCTTGCTTATCCATTACTGGTGTGTTAACCCGTAGCCTCAGACCTAAGATGTTTGCCTTGCAAAAACCATTCCCTCACTGTTTTCTTTTTTTTTCTTTTTTGCAAAACAGTTGACAGCCATGTCCGGTTCTACCGCGGCACTGGGTAAGTACTCCTCATATCCGACAGTATAATGGCTCCTGCCTGCGCTCGAGGGTTTTATTCCGAACCGTAAGCTCTTGGGGGCGGAGGAGAGTTGCACGAAGATAGGGGTGCAGGTACATTGTAAGAGTGGTACACAAGAAAAAAAACGTAGTGGTGTGCAAAACAATTTGTGGGTGTTGGAAGTGTTGTAGGTGGCGGATAAATCTGCTTGGCTGTGCCGAATATGATTTACTTAGGAGCATCGCCATCTACATCCTCATACAGGGCTGTCCAACCCCGCCCCCCTTCAAAAAAGTACCACATTGCAGCATGGGTGGTGAGCTCTGTACCACTGAAAATTCCCTTCAACATATTATTAAGCCTGCACGTCACGTTCGGTGCGACGTGTAAGCAAGTAGCATCGCTTAGGAGGTTTGCCATAAAATCAAAGGGTTACGCGGGACCAAACTTATCATTGAGCTAACCTTGAAAAAAAAGTGTGATGTTAAAACGGTTAGGACAGACTTATTTATTTACACATGGTAACAAGACTTTCGTGCACGAGACTTGCACTTCAGGTTACAAAAATACGAGCATGGTACAGAACATATATAAAGTTGACGGGGGAGTTTTAGCATAAGAGGTTAACAGGTTCATGGAAAGGATGCAAATACGGGTAAAAATGAAAAAACATAAATACAAACGCAGGGGTATCATCCCCTGCGTTTGTATTTATGTTCTTTTCAAATGTTTCAATATGTTATTTCAAATTTCAAAAGTTCGTAGATCTGCTATTGCGCACAACCGTAATATTAACCACATCACAATACTCAACTCACTCAGTCGACTTCATGACAACACAATATCACTAGAGAACGACAACCTCATCACAGCGTGCACGAAAAGCAAACTATCAAATAACACTTTCACATTAACAGTCACGACCCGCGCCACTGTAAGGTTGCGCCTCGTATTGGACAGAGTGTAAAACTGCGCTGAATTAATTCTAATGACTCAGACTATGCTGAGAAGCTCACTTGCTTAAGAGACCACCCAGACTTTCGTTCAATCCGAACTCCGACGTAAGGCACTCACACTGGACTGAAACGAGGTTCTGGAACACGAAAAGATCCTAACACGAGCCAAGTAAGCTTAATCACTAGATATTTATAAGCAGCATCCAAACATCAACGGCATTATACGAAGCGGCTCCTCCAGTGCGGTGACTCACCTAGGAGTATCCAATACAGACGCACAAAAATCCTAGCAGACTCCTGGGTCAACGCCAAAATCAGTAAAACGGACACCCTGTATGACAAAACACGCCCCTGCAACCCTCCCACGCTGCAAAACATGCAAGCACAATCAACCGGTAGCCCAACAAAAGCACTGCGAGCAATTACACTCACTCTGTTAGCTACGCATTGATGTACAGAATAACCAATGTCATATACCGCATTGAATGAGTCGACTGCTATATGCAATACATTGGTGAAACCGGCTAATCAATGAACAACCGCCTTACCAGCCACAGAACCGACACTTCTAAAACACTCCCGCAAAGCAGCCCCGACAGTTGAAACATACGTTATACAGGGTGTGTCACATGTCGTGTTATTTCAACTTTGTAAAGTAGAAAAACAAAACGGCTCAACAGAAAAATAGTTGGGTAAGCGGCTACCTTCCGGGCATGCCATCCTGCCACCTACTAAAATTACTTTAGACGGACTTTTAATTGAAATGAATTAAATTTTTAGAATTGATCTCGAAAAACTGCCTAGTAAATAACGTTTTTTGTTGCTAAATCAGATAGACAATGGTTGAATCAGCCAAACCCACTGCAAAATATGTTATGTAGTACGGCGGATATGTCCAAAAATTCGCTCGAAAATTGGCGCACTGAGTCGGCGTAAAACAGTGGTGACCAGGGGCGACCAGGCTGAACTGCGGGTGATAGGTTTAGTGACGGTTAA
This sequence comes from Ornithodoros turicata, assembly GCF_037126465.1. Lineage (NCBI taxonomy): Eukaryota > Metazoa > Arthropoda > Arachnida > Ixodida > Argasidae > Ornithodoros > Ornithodoros turicata. The sequence goes on along the minus strand of NW_026999351.1, from coordinate 1,152,963 downwards.
TGGCGATGAACCGAAAACGAAAGCTCAGGTCGCGCACAACAGATGGCGGTGCTGGTGATGAAGATTACGCTGCTGCGACAGCGCAATCCCCAAGGCGGATGACAAAGCCGGCGACGAGGGCTGAGGGCAGCGGGAAGGTCGGGCGCCGGACTCAAAGGAAGGCAGCAGGCGGACCCGAGCGGCGGGCGGCCCGCGCTGCTCGAGCTGCTGGGCCCAGTGTACCCGACGTGAAGGGTGAAAGGCAGGAGACACAGTTGAGCGCATAGGGAGGGAGGGCGAAGCGTCGACACCGTGGTGCCGACTCCAGAAATGCGGGCTCGAGCCTGTCGATGGCCATAGTGTCGGGTCCGAGCGGGACGTCCAGGCTGAAACAACTAGCCGGCTCGTGAGATGACCCTGTAGGGGATGTCGTAAGGTGGCTGCAGGTTGGTGCGCACCGAGTCCCGACGGAAGAATACGTGCGTACATTGAGGAAGGGCGGGACACACGAATATATCGGATGCGGTGCCCGAGCGGGCAGAAACGGTCCATGTTACGAGGAGGGGTCGGGCAAGAGCGGAGCCGAGAGGTGAATAACGTTCCGGGAAGGCGGAGCGGTCGTAGGACCATGTGGGCCGCGCTGCAGCCGTCCTGGTGGATTGCCGCGCGAAGGTCAAGCAGGAGGAAGGGAAGACGTACGGACCATGTTTTGTCGCCATGGTCAGTGGCGCAGAGGGAAGCCTTGAGCTGCCGATGGAGGCGCTCGACCAGGCCGTTGGCAGCAGGATGGAGGCTGTGGTTCGAATGTGATGGGTTACGAGGGCGCTGCACACGTGGACATGCAGAGGGCCGATTCTAACTAGCGTCCTCTGTCCGTGGTGACAATGGACGGGACGCCGAATCGGTAAACCAGAGAAGATCAATGCGTGGGCCACTCTTTCTGCCGTGATGTCAGGAATCAGCGTTAGCCTGCGGCCAGCGCGTAAAACCGGTCGAGTAAGAGAGGGGTAGCGGTAGACCTTCGCCGGAGGGCCGACTAGGTCGATGTGTAACTGGTCGAAAAAGAGCATCTCGCCGAAGGAACATATATATGTTTTGTACTGGAGCAGGCCGAAAAACATATGGGATTATTATTCGTAAGATGATGTCCAACAAGTTTTCGAAGCTAGCGCGAGCGCTGAGTCACGAAACTCATGTCCCACCATCCTCGCCATGTTCATCACGTTCATTCCGCAACTATGGGCCGCTGCACTATTCCCCCTTGCAGAAAGATGTTCATGTGCCGCGAAGGTATCAAAGAGGAATTTGCCGCGTATCATCGAGGCGGTAGTAATCCGGTACCATACTTACCAGATTGACGGTCAGAAGGAGAATTGGGTACTTTGCCGATGCGATCTAGGGAAAGCATATATTGAATAAGGGGGGTGACGCACTGCTGGAGAATCCACTTTACTTGTACAGACCCTTCCCCCTTCCACGTATCGACGTTACAGTCGAACTTTTGAAGGGTGCCAGGCAATTTAGTTCGTTGGATCTCGTTTCTGGCTATGGCCAAGAGAAGCTGGATGAAGCATCACGACACATTACCCCGCCCCGGACAAGAATGAGAAGGTAGTGAACTTGCCCTCACCGTCCAGCGCGAAGGAGCTCCAGTCGTTGTTGGGTTTAGCGTCGTATTAACGCCGGTTCACCAGAGATTTCGCCACTATCGCCTCTCCACTGCATCGTCAGCTCGAAAAGGGCACCGCCTTTGCGCGGACCGAGGACTGTGAGGCTGCTTTTGCCCATCTTAATACGCCTTCTCACAAGCGCGCCAGTCCTCGCTATCGAGACTTCAGCCTTGCCCATCATTGTGGACACGGATGCAAGCGACAGCGGTTTAGACGCTGTTCTATCATTAGCGAAACGCGACCGAGCGAGGCATAGCTTACGGAAGTCTAGGCCTAACCAAGCCCGAGAGGAAGTACAGACCCACACGCAAAGAGCTGCTCTCACTTGTCTATTTCATTCGCGTATTCCGTCATTATCTTCAACGGCAAGGAGTACGTCTACAGGACCAACCACAGTGCACTACATGACCCCGGTTCTTCAGGAACCAGAAGGCCAGGTTGCACGCTGGCTCGAACAACTCAATGGTTTCATTTGCGTGTTATTTACCAACCGGGAATACAGCACCGTAATGGCCGACGCCCTGCCGCGAATGCCTGGCTCGTCTGCGAATTCGCGGCCCACAGACTGTCCCATGCCGATTTATGTTCGCACCAGATGCGTGACCCTGTTCTGTCTGAGGTGATTTTGTACCCAGTCGGCCGCGTCACGGCGCCGTCTCTTCAGGCCGAATCTAAGCACTACCTGCGCCACAAACATTGTTTAGTGTGGAAGAAGAGTCCCACCAGTCCTCCCGTCCCTGTAGAGCCAAAAACTTTGGTTGCCGAAATGCTCATATCTGCACATGACATCTCCATCGTAGGCCACCTTCGTAGGCCACCTCGAAAAACTTAAACGCAGGTTCTCTTGCATCGCCATGAACGCCAGCGTCTCCGGCGGGTGTACATCGTGTCTGAAATGCTGCTCATGGAAACCCCCACACGTAACACCCCATGCTCCTCTGAGTCACCCGTATGTGGCTGCAGTATAGTAGTGACCCCTGTGCAGATGGTCCAGTGGCTGACGTACGATTCCCTGTGTGCTGTTGGTATTTCCGAGCGAGCTTGAGGGGCTGAGAGCCCGAAGTCGATGATGTAATGCTGTCTGACGAGGAAGTTGCGATGAGAATGCAGTCACGCGTATACCACGGACAACTAAACCACAGGTAGAACGGTACTGGTAGTTCCCGGACAGATATCATCAGGTCATAAACTCCTGGAACGTCCAATGGGTTGCCATTGAGGTCGTAAAGAGTCTGGGGTACAGTCGCTTGGGTCGGGAACGCCTAAGCAGTTTTCTGCACCGACATCGTAGTTGAGGACAGTCACACTGGATCCCGAGTCTAGCAGCATCCTAACTGGCGATCCTTCAACGGCGCCTGTAATCATGATTGAGGTACCTCCCAGGTTGCCGGTGGACCGCTGTATAGCCGTTCCCAGCGAGGCCGAACAAGGAATTGCCGATTAGTTTCATGTTGCCGGATATCTGTAAAACCGGGACTTGGCTCATCCTCGTGTACGCCGTGTGCAACAGCATGCGAAGTGACTCGGATTGCCGCAGCGGTAGCACACGGGGACGTTTGCAGGGCGTGCAATTTTGCAGAGGTGGCAAGGGCATCAACTTTCCTGTCCAATCCAGCTATCGCTGATGCAAGTCCCGCCAGTGGATCTGTCGTGGGTGTGGCTTGTGACACGTACGCCACTGTGCGCGATGCAGCGGAAGGAGATAGCGGAAATGGGCGAATAACTGCAAGACTACTAGAAAAGCATCGGCTATTGAAAAGCATCACCAGCGTTCCAGGGATAGCAGAGGTGACCTTGTCTCGGTGGCAGAGTCGAAGCCAAGAATAAACGCATCTCGTACCATGTTATCTCTCATTTGCGGCGAACAACGGGAAGAGCAATAACTTCCCCGCTCGTCGGTCAAGAACTACCTGGAGCTCAGGCGAGAAGGTGCTTCTCCTAGGATTGAAGTCCCCATCACAAGAATATGTGTCGGGTAGAAGAAATTGCTGAAGTACTGACGTGTTTTCAGCTGCATGTCACTAAGAGAATCCTACCGCTGCCACCAAAATGTAGCAAGTGCCGAAAAACTTGTGGGTTTATTCTTCGTCCGACTGGGATGTCCAAGCCCTTTTTGAATCTAGCACGAGCGCTGAAGTCACGAAACATACGTCGCACCGTCCTCGCGATGTTCATCACGCCCATTTCGCACCAGGCGGCCGCTACAGTATTATATATATAGTAAATTATTTGCCGTGCTGCGGTATTATTACGCATAAATATTACACAACACTTGTGTCAGGGATCGCTAGAAAACGTTGTACTCGACTGGCTTCATGCAAACGTGATACTTTTTCCCAAAACAACTGACACGATAAACGTAGAAAATTATTGCCAAATATCATTGAGTAAGTTTGCTGAACCTCACTTCCCATATTATGACTTACCGTGATGAAAACGACCTTCTATTTGTAAATTAATGCGTGTTCGGCAAGAATCGTTCTCATTTTATTTCTTCAAAATACGCACCTCTTCAAGAGAGCCCTCCCGACTGGACACCTTGCGACATCCGTCTCGCTTCCGATGCACGATGTATGCAGAGTGTTGAAGGTAAAAGTTCTGAACGGGCGGTCGTTTGAGCTCGGCATCAACATGATGGGTGAGATGTGTTGTGCTTGGCGATAGTGACACAACAAGTATCACGTTTGACTGCAACGAAATGTTGCAGATTAATGTTTCCTCGTTTCGTTCGCATTAGAAATGGAAGAGATTGCATAATGAGACGAAAATTATCCTCTGGACCACTGCTGTTCAGATCTGAGTTTTAGTTTATTTCGTCGTACATCAACCATTGCTTCTTGGATCATTCTTGGAAGTGGATTCAAGCCACTTGGACGGACGTCGACAAACGCGAAACAGACACGTTGCTCAGTGATGTCCTATTTTGAAACACGGTCATTTCGGACCCTGCAGATATATTGACATTTTTAGATATAAACCCTGGATTTTTAAAGCTGAAACATCGTGGCACACCAGTGACTTCTTCCTGTGGACATCACATCTGGTGGATGCTAACGCTTTCATTTTAATTTTTATTTCAGAAACGCAAAGCGCTCAGGTGTCGGCAGCTTCCGACTTGGGTATGTGAAAAACAGCGACGTAGCGATGATTTTTTTTTGGGGGGAGGGGGGGTCTATGGGGCATGTTTCCCATGGGTTCTTCGGTACAATATTTATACGAGAAAAATAAAGTCAGGACAAGGAGGCGCGAGAAGCTCGCTCTTCGTTCACTTCTTGGTTATCACGTGATCGAGTGCAGTCGTGTCCGATATTTCAACGAAAGGGAGTGATGCTGTGGTATTATCGCTAGCTTGTAGACATCATGCTAATTCTGATTATACACCTGATGATAATTCTACATGGGGACAGGGGGATGTCACCCTCATCTCCCTTGCCCAATAGCACTCCCAAAGGAACGTTTTCGATCAGGGGTTAAATCCCCTAAACTTCCCCTCTGGCTACGTCAGCGTTGACACATGCTTTGCACAGAATCAGCGGCTATTCCATTCGATTACGTTGTGATCCTCCAATCTGTAGCGACAGTTCTACTGACACGAGAAACTGCAGGTTATTTCACATGTAAGGAGTTGAAATTCACAGTTGGGGAAATGAAGAAAACACAGACAAGACTATCAAATTTGGCATTTAATTGCAACCTGCAAAACCAAACGAAATGTATGGACGCGCAGCAAACGCTCAATTAACAGACATGACATCGCATATTGACTGTCTCAACGGGTAACTGGGACTTTCATGGGTCGAGAGTACAGAGGGATTTGAGCTATTGAGGAAGTGCTTTGTGGTGTTGCGCTTTGTGAGCAGCCTATAACAACCGTTACAACACCACGCACAACCACCCAATAAAAAAAAAACACGAACAGTCCGTGGCTCTGGAATAGAAACACGCATAAAGCGCTTTGGACTTTGTTGAATGTCGTTGCAAAATCAATATTCTCGCTACATGAGCTCATGAAGCGAAATGATTGGTCTGCGTAACACAGGCAGGAGCTTAATATTAGTAATTGGCTTACGTTTTTTATGGGTTTCCTTCAGACCTATTCAGGCATATGATGGCACGCTCTAAATCTGCTGCAAGCCATTCAAAATCTGGCGTCAAAAACTCACCCGCACTGTTGGTGATAGATATGCTAATGTCTTACGAGCTCGTCTACGAAGCAGGGCACAGGCTGGCTAGTGGGTTCCAGCCTACTGCGGTGTCGAAGGGAATGAGCAGCCGACAGCACAGCAGAAGCAGCTGTCTCGTCTAGGAGGCGGACGCGTATCGCGCTGCTGAGAGGAGATCGTCATTCCGTACATTTACGCCTTGTGACTCCCCGCAATAGACCATTTGACTCTCTCCCCCAGCTACGCTGAGCAGAGCTAATGCAGCGGTTCGCTCTGCGGGACATACCTCTCTCCAAGCTGCTGCATTAGTTAATCGAATAAGCCTTGGTGTGGTTTTCTACAGCGCAGTGGCGTTACCGCTTGAGACAAGTTGACTCTCCCCAATGCTGTCACTGCGGTGCTGTAGCGCGACCGCTCCGCCAGTCACATTCATTACATTTGCATAAATAAGATAAGAGCTCATTCATTACATAGTTGTATTTCATTTGGTAAAGCGACTTGAACGGACATAATAACCAACAACAGGAAACAGGCACGTTGCTCAGTAATATCGTGTTTTGAAACATGGTCATTTTCAGACCCATTATCTTTCTAGGATTGAGACCCTGAGTTTTGAACGCTGCAACTTGGCGGCATAGCAGTTGCCGTCTTTTTATGGACATCGCGTTCTGGGAGATGCTGACACTCTGTCTTTTTAATTCATATTTCAGGAACGGCAAGTGCTCAGGCGTCGGAGGCAGTTATAGGCCCGGGTACGTGATGGACAGCAGCAAATATATTTCGGGAGGGTTCTATGGGAATGGTGCACATGAAATGAGGATGTCACCCTCATTTCGTTTTCTGAAAGCGCACTACCAAAGGCACGGTTGTCGATGGGGGTTGAATCCCCAAACATTCTCACTGGCTTTGCCAGCAGTAACAGATTCATTGCACCAATTGAGCTGCCATTGCATTCAATTGCACCGTCAACGTCCCAAGTGTAGCGACAGCGTGTACTGACATCGGCGGTGTCGATTATATACCATCTAAAGAAGTGAAATTTACATTTGAGAAAACTACGAAAGACCTCACACTCGTAAATTTGTCAGTTCATTTCATGCTGCAAAAGAAAACGAGATGCATTGCGGCACAGCGAACGTCCCATGAACAAGCATGGCATCCCATCTTCAGGGTACTAAGGGGTAACTGGGACTTTCGTGAGTCGAGAGAGTAAATAAGGGGGGATTGCGGCTATTGAGGGAGTGATTGATTCGGGTGTTGCGCTCTTCTTGTATTTTCCTCTCATTACATTACACTTTAGGAAACCTGTGTCAACATAGGTTCTAACTGAGTAGGAATTTTATCAACTCCAAGCTACGGTACATATTGACTTGACAGACTACCATGGGGATATGTAAGGAGGAGGAAAAAAAAACTCTGGGAAGGACAGGGAGGAGACACATAGATAACATGCAACAGCAAATACACTGTGGGTACGCCGGGCATGAGGTTTGGTGCTCCGGTGAATTAAAAAAGGCAATACGTGGCGTCGAAATGGAAATTATGCATCAAGTGCTGTATGTTTATTGAATGTCATTGTGAACTCAAAATTCGAGCTATGTAAGCTCGTGGAGCGAAATGACTGGTCTGCGTGACAATGGCAGAACATTAGTAATTAATGGCATTTCGTTTTTCCTGGGTGTTCCTCGGGCGCTTTTGATACATATGTCGGTGCATTTCCCTTAGTAGTCGCGCCAGGATGCACATTATCTGACTACGTCAGAATGGTGACAGACGCACTGCACCGATTGAGCGACCATTTCATTCCATCCCACCGTGAAGGTCCATAGTGTAGCAATAGTGTCTGATGAGATGTGCACTCTCATGATGTGCACAGTTGAGAAGAGAGTAAGAATGCCACCAGGCATCGCCTCCGAAATACGCCGTATGACCGCACAGCAAACGTCCCATGGACGGACACAGTATTACACGAGTCGAGGATGTGAATAAGAAAGGGATTGAGGGAGTGCTTTATCAGTGTTTTCGGAGTGTGTTGTGCTGTTCTTGTACGTGTTTGCCTCTTGCATTTCAATACACTTTATGAAACAATATATTAACTTAACGACATTATCTACTGACATGTTGACCATGGTTTTGAAACCGTCTACCGATTGCGGCACAGATCAGCGGTCCATGCAGTGTTTTTCAAATAACATACGGCTTCTAGAAGTGTAGCATTTCTGCGCAAGCAGCATATGTTGAGCGGGAAATATATACTCGCAAAAACAATTGATAACTGCCATTATGGCCGTTTTATGACTCATATCCCACAGCCGGCTGAATGGTCCCATCAGAATATGACGCTGATGGAAACGTTAGAAGAGTTGCAGATTGTGCGCAGTCCACAAGTTCTGATTGACTCACTCATTTGCCTGTGTTGCTTAATGCATTGCATTTGGTACCGCAGAAGTTGCTCCCGCTCCTGCTGAACGTCCTGATGAAGTAAACCTCGTCGATGAACGTGAGTGCGAATATGGTTATCGCTACTTCTTCAGTGAGCAACTCCCTTAGATATCTTTTCGCCCTACTACATCACGACATACAGTGTAACATCTTCGCCACCTGCATGTTAACTATCCCGTGCAAAGAGTGGTTTGAAAACCGAAGCGAATATGAAGCGAACAACTGATTTGGATAATCGAATACGAAGCGAATAAGTCTAGAACCGTAGCGAATAGGAAGTGAATAGCTGCAAAATGGACCGGTTTGCCCGCATAGGCGGAGTGGAAATCAAGAGCGAACGGAAATGTTAGCAGATAAATGATATGTTTAAAATAGGTCTACAAGCGCCAAATCTCTGTTAGTATCTATTGAGAAGGTAGTGAGGTAGGTGAGGAAATGGTATTTCACCACCATTGTTCTGACATAATAAAGGTCCAATCTGGACACGAAATGTGAAGTAAAACAGGCCTTGTCAGATGATTCCTTATATCGTTCCGATGTACCATGCAAAATGTTTCCTTTATATTCGACTCCAAGAATTTGTAATGCAATTCCGAACTTGCATCTCTTGCCCTCGACTGAAAGCCGCACTTGGAACAGTAGTGACGTCAGGAGCGTTCTGTTCCGGCATCATCTAGGCTCCTCTGAGCGGGCTGTGTCAACACCACCTACATACACAAGGCCCCTCCGCAGCTCCGTGACGTCACCCTATGCCATCCGTCGGCAAGCCAACAATGGCGTCCGCTTGCTGTGGTTGCGTTCGGCAGAGATGCTATTTCGAAGACGAATTCACCCGTTTTCTCGATGTGAAACAGCGAACGAGCGTGTACTTCCGAAGAATAGGATCCTACTGCAGTGTCTGTGCCCATAACTTACGGAATAATTGCGTACACAGCGGCAAGCCCAGCGACTTACAACTTCTGCTGCTAAGAGTACACGAAAGCACGAATAAAGGTGAGTTGAACAGCTTTACTACTCGTTTGGACTGGTGTAGCTTTTAATACTTCCTCAGGAACAGTTGTAGAACGGTTTGCAACAGCATACTTCAAAATACGTGCAAAAGTTGTACTTTGAGGCGTACAATTACAGTTTTTGGATGCAACATTGACTACGTTATGAAGGGCACCCATAGAACGCTGTGATCAAATGGCACCATTACCGGCCTCGGTGGCTCAGTCGGTAGCGTGTTCGCCTTCTGATCCCGAGATCGCGGGTTCGAACCCGGCCGAGGACGTCAGCAACTCGGTGGTAGGGTACAAGTTGCTCTTCCGCGAGGGACGTTAAATAAGGGGCGCCGTGTGATGAGCTTTCATCGCACGTTAAAGGACCTTCAGGTGGGCAAACGCAATCCACAGACCGACAGCTGTGGCGTCGCTCATGATCTGAGTTGTCGCGCGACGTAACCCCCAATTATTATTACTATTATTAAATGGCACCATTAGTATTCACCTTGTAGAATTTTATCTTTTGTTTCTGAGAAGCTGCTTCTCCCTGTGCAACTGATCTGTCGCAGCTTAATGTTGTTCAACAGCCTGTTTACAGCTAGAACGTGTTGAAACGGAAGTTTCTATTGCTATAGCTATCTTCTTTCTCGCGAATGTATTGAGCAATGACGCTGAATCTCTCTTTCTGATTGTTCTCTTTTTTCTCATGCAGAACTTGTCGAAGTACGATTCATGAAGAGCAGCATTGACAACAAACGTATGCGTTTCGGCTACAAAGGTGCAAGGAATCTTCGCATTCTGTTGCTCAATGTTTGCTTCGTTGAGGGCCTCGAATGTAAATTCAGTAGCACGGTTTTTTAGGTTCTTTCTCTTAAGCGCATAGTAATTATACAGTGCACTACATGATGCTCGTTCAACGTCGACTCCCCTGTCAATGTCAGGGAATGCTGGTTGGAAGAAACACCTTAGAGTGTTCTTTTCGTTAAGCCTGTTGTTGCAGGTACACTTTAGGGGGTGGGGGGGTGGAATGGGTTAAACATGTAAAAAAAGGAAGAGTTTGATTTACATTTTGTCTGATACATTTGAGAACATTGTGATATCATTCCCCGCACTGACTTTCTTGCATTTGCTTCAGTACTCGCTTTTATTTTCTTCTCAGGTGCCTCTTGTGACGTGTTTGCAGTAGACAAACAACTGGTGTAAGTGGTGAACAGGTGCGGGACATACCATCAAGAGTCAGCCGTGTGTCCTTCAGTAACTACGACTTCCTTCCCTGTCTTGCAGTCAACACTGCGTGATGTTTTTGTGATTGGTTGTTGGAAAACGACGACAACTGACATTTGGCGGTTCTTCTGATCACTTGCGCTTTCAGTCAGTAAAGCTGTTCATACTTTCGCTAAGTGGCTCGTCCCTTTCAACAGGTTATGGGCCCAGGGCGCGTTGATCGTCGGTAATCGTTCAACCGGGTCTGCTCGTCATCTCCTGCTGCGTCGAGTTGGAAATTGCAGAATGAAGCAAATTCTCTGTGGCGAAGCTCGTTGACGGCAAGTACCAAGTATGGAAGTTTAAGATGAAAATGCTACTCATCCGGGGGCACCTGGTCGTACGTTGCGAGTGACGTCGCAGCGGATACAACGCCTGCATGGATCACCGGAGGCAGTAAGGCCCAGAGCACAATCTCCCTGAGCATCGATGACGGACAGATCGTGCACGTCTGTAACTGTACGTCAGCGAAGCAGATGTGGGAGGAGCTAAAGAAGGTTCACGAGCGAGCAAACTTAAGCAACAAGCTTTATTTACTCAGGGAGCTATACCAGTCACGTGTGGAAAACGATGAAGATACGTAGATTTACAACAGGCGAATTGTGGAGTTAGTAGAGCGGCTTATAGGCATCGCGCAAGAAATCACTAATTTCCAAGTGGGTGCTCTTCTTCTCAGCGGGCTTCGGGACTTTTACGAAGCGCTGTCACCGCTCTGGACACTAGGCCAGATGACGACCTGACCTTGGAATACGTCAAAGGAAAGCTTATGGATGAGTATAAGAGGAAGCAAGAAATGTCTACAGCGTGCGCACCCGACTCTGAATCGGCACTCCGTGTGCAAGAACAGCACCGTGGGAAGTTCTCCTCTGACACCAGAGAATGCTTCTTCTGCAAGAAGGTGGGACATCTCACGAATGACTGTCATGCCTGGAGGGCGCAGAGGGAAATTTTCCGGAAAGGGCGTCTCAAACAGAGAGCTCGCACTGCAGTGTCACAACACTCGTCGTCTTCAGAGGTTGCGTTTCTTACGTCGACAGGCTCTACTGGGGAGAGCTGGTACATTGATTCCGGTGCTACAAGTCACATGTGTCATGACCTGCGGTTTTTCACGAGGAACTTCAAGGAGAAAGCAGAGCTTGTTACTGTAGCAAATGGTCAGCAATTCTCTTCTCACAGGATCGGTGATGGACTTCCCTACTGTCAGGTGTCCCGATCAACGGTCAATAGGATATGCATCAAGGATGTCCTTTTCGTGCCTTCTCTGGAAAGTAACCTACTCTCAGTCAAAAAGCTAGCTAGCCGTGGGAACGTCGTGACATTTAACGGGAACGTGTGGTCTGTCACGAAGAATGAGGTGGTTTTAGCGAAGGCAAGAGCTGAGAAGGACCTGTATCGGCTTGTGACAGCAAATTCTCACTCAGCACTTGCGACTCGCGACTCGGATAACCGGAACGGCATTCACGACTGGCATCAGCGCCTAGGATACCGTGATCCGAACGCTATTAAGCGCTTACAGAAGGAAGGCTTAGCAGATGGAATCCTCATCGAAGACTGCGGTCACCTGCTCAAGTGCACAAGCTGCGTCAGAGTAAAAATGAAGCGGAAACCGTTTCCGAAAGTCAGCACATCCCGAGCATGACACCGAGCAAAAATCGATATTTTCTGACGTTCATCGACGATTTCTCTCGCTATACTGTGCTGTATCTGCTCAAATCCGAGGATGAAGTTGCTTCAAAACTACAAGAGTTTCTGGCCATGGTGAAGACCAAGTTCGGAACGTACCCCAAAGTTCTTCGCGCAGACAACGGGACATAATATACTGGAGGAAGATCACGAGCGATTCTTCGTGATTGTGGCGTTGAGCTCCAGACAACTGTTCCTTACAGGTCTCAACAAAATGGTGTAGCTGAGCGCAAGAACTGCACGCTTTGTGAGGGTGCCCGAAGCATGGTCTTCGGAGCTAACATGCCGAAAATGTTTTGGGGGGAAACGGTGTTGACAGCGTGTTATCTTCAGAATCGGCTTCCTAGTAGAGCCCTCTGCAGAACACCTTACGAACTGTGGCATGGCAAGAAGCCCAGCCTACAGCACATAAGGACCTTTGCAAGCCGCGCCTTTGTACATGTGCCCAAGCAGAAGATATCCAAATTTGATGGTCGTGCTGTAGAAGACACACTACTTGGATTCAGTGAAACACAGAAGGGATGCAGAATACTCCTCAAGGTATCCCGGGACGTGGTGTTCCACGAAACTCCCGTCACAGAGAGGGACTGCATCCTCTGCACACTCTAACAAAGCGGCCATTCACTCCGGCCGTAAAAGCCCGTACGGACCCTTTCTTCGCTCCGGGCTGTTGACCCACAATTCGCATGAACCTTTAAACACGTCACATCTAACCCTCTTGAATACCATGCCAATGATGAGGACGGTGCCCAGAAGAAGAACAGTCTCTGTTCGAACTATCGGCGGCTTCTGTCCTGAGGGAGCTCCCTTCCTACATCTCTACCGGTTCGCTGGATTTCTACCCATCTAAGTGGATAGGGAGCTCCTTGAAGCCTATTTGATTAACAAAGCTAGTGATAAATGTAAGCGCACCATCCATTGATCTCAAACAAGCTGAGACAATGTATCTCGATAATGATTCCCAGTCTTCACGTGCTCTAATGTTCCTAGTGCTCACGTGTTTATGACATGCCTACGCCTTGGAAATTACCTATTTAAATGTGTCAATAATAAAATTTCCCTTTAGTTGTGAGTACGCAGCCTTCCTGTCTGTTTCCTCTGTCCTTGTCTCCCTGCTGAAAAAAAAAAAAAAACAAAACTGAAGTATGACTTACCAACTACCCAGTTTCTCTATACCCGCAAGCTCATGGCGCTCGGGTTGAACGCGCCGATCTTTCTGTTGTTTGGCTCAATGGTGACGTCGAGAACACCGCTGACGTCACAGGGAAACCAAAATCGGATATTGGTTAAGCGCACGATGTCATTCATTAGTAAGATTTAGTATATCGAGCGCTATCACCTTTGCGTACGTAACGGATAGCGTTGGTGGTTATGCGCCGTGCGCACATCTCTCTCTCTCTCTCTGTTGTGGGCGTGCGCAGAACCATCAACGCTGTTACTTAACGGAATCGCCTTTTCGTAACCATGTACTAAAACTCTCTATTTTCTCTAAAACGGGGAAGCTTCCACACTTAATAGTTTACGTGGACGACAACACAGTCGAATGCATGCAGTCGGATTCCGAATACCCTGCGGAGGTCCCGACTGTCGCTTTAAGGAAAGTGATAGGATAAGTCTACTAGCGCACTCAAACATTGTTTGTGGTGATTTCGCTGCACCACACCGGCATCGCTTGTCCTTGCGCTATTTTTTTTTCCCTGCGAGAATTCGAATGTATTCGGTATGAAAGGGATTGGATCGATTTGATTCGCAGCTCGAATATCGAAATTCGTATTCGCTTCGGAATTACAATCCAACATATAAATATTCGCGTCGATATTTAAAAAAAAATTGGAAAATTGCCAAGTGAATATCCTGCGAATGTTGTGAATGTGCGAGTGTTGGCCACATACCGAAAGAACCATGGTCATGCACAAGGGTACATGTTGAACCATTTGTTAAGTTGTTGCTAGTGTTTGACATGAGGTCGGTGTCACTTTCCAGCGACTTCATCAGAGTAAGTATTCACTTCCGCATTCCAGATCGAGCAGCGCAACACTACTGTTTCCTACACTTTTGTGGCGTCACACTCGCAACATTAAACAAGGTGCTTCACCTAACGTGTCACAAAAATGTGTTAAAATCTACTTGCATGAGAAGTCTCGGCTCAACGGGACACTTCCGCAATCTTTTACGAAGACGCAGGATCGCTTTGATCAATTTTTTTGATCGGTTTAATCACGATAAATTTAATTTTCTAAATTCAACTCCGAAATATGCGAATCCAATGTCACGTTGTTGTTTTTTTATTTGCCAAAAACAGCGCATGTTGGATCTGCCCCGTACGATCACAACATGGGTGTCCCACCAGAGAGGCAAGAGTTACGCGAAAACAGAAGAAAAAGTCACTGTCCTCTTTCTTTCATTTCCTACTCAGTGCCTTTTTAGATACCTCTGGCTGCCGTTATCATCAGAAGCATGGAAAAAGGCACTGAACGGGCGGTGTCACCGGTGCAGCCGGCAGTTCCTGCCTCTCGAAGCGACGAGTTTCGTTTGTTTGTTTTTTTTCTTTCTCTTTCTTTTTTCGAGGTCTTACCACTATAGCAGGGCAGTTTATTTTGTGATGGAACACGGTATATCCGACATGCATTTTCTGTTTGTGGCAAAAAAGGAAAAGAGAACAACACTGCCATTGACACTTCATTGGCATGTTAAAGTGACATTGGCTTGGTAAATTTCGGGGTTGGATTCAATTGATTAGATTTATCACTACTGAAAACTGATCAAAATGCCTCTGGGTCATGGCACAAGTTTGTGGAACAGAAATACCATTGACCACATGATTTTTGGGCAAGTAAATTTATATATATTTTGAACCGTTAGGTGAAACACCCTGTATAATACAATGTAGGTAAGCTGAAATTGCCTTATCATTACTGTATCTAGGGTATTTATTTATTTATTTATTCATTTATACACAAAATCAACCACCTTTTGGTTGTCAAGGCATGAATAATGCATCAGGGTTTTTACAAACATAAGACAAGTTATTAAGAGTGAGCTTTAAACAGTGTTGTACCCGTTACCGAAATATGGTATCGCGATGCTGACACTCTTTACTTGAGTAAAAAGTATCGAAATAGCGATATCGATACTTCTTATTTAAAGTAACGGTGTACCGCTACCGTTAGTAAGAAAAAGAAACGCGATACTTTGGGCGATACTTTTCTTTGAAATACGGAGATGTCGCAACTTAGAAATAACGCCTACGTGACAAGTTTTGCAGTGAAAAGACAACATATTTCATATGTTGCTCGGAAACGTTATGCTTGACTTTTATCAGTGGCTGATTCTTGAAATTGTTCTCTGCCATCCTTGCAAGTCGTGGTCTCTCCGGCAGCTGACAAAGCCCAGTGTGACATTTGCGTTAGTGTCAGGCCCACACATACCATGGAATCCAATGCCCAAAAAATGCTATATCCGAAGTTAACAATGTCACAGTATGTGAGCCTGACTCAGTGCGAAACGGCAGCTTTGCAGTGGAATTCAGAGCGCACTGTCGAAGTCTTGACCTCTGTTCGTTGACATAAACTCTTCTGTTGAACCCACTTTGGTTATTTCCTTCAGTTTCAAAGAAAAACGGTGAACACGTGTTTGGTGTAATTCCATAATTCAGGATACGAAGCACGTAGGCGTCTCTGCAAGCTTCTTGTCGAGGGCTACGCGGACCAATGAGAATGAATAAGAGTGAGAAGTGTGGTCAGTGAAGAAAGGTGGGGCACTAAGAATTATGGGTATCGGGAACGATACAGAGATCGCGTTACCATAAATTTGTAACGGAAATACTTTTGCGATACCGACTTAACAAAGTATCACGATACGCATTCCGATACCGAGCAACTATCGCTTACTGTAACGACGTTACTTGTAACGGCGATACGTATGACACTGGGGTTAAAGGAATGAACGGATAGAATCCAAACCAAATGGAGTACATGCAGCGCGTGGTTCATCTATCTTGGTAACTATTTTGCTATCAACAACATCGACATAAGGCAAGGCAATAAAGACAACATTAAACCAACGAACGCATAGGATACAATACAGCGCGATGGAGTGCACGCAACAATCTGTTCAACAAACTTCGTAACGGTTTTGCTATCCACGACATTATGCGTCAGTTCAGTCGATGTTCTCAGGATGAAGGAAACCTTCTGCGCATTAGTATGTGACCTTGGGAAACTGACATGACAGTGGTGTCGAGTAGGGTCTGGTGGTAACCCATTGAATGGGATATATTCCTTACCGACACGCTTCAAACAATTACTTACCAACTGAATGCTTTAGATTGTGTATTTTGCGGTGTGTTGCAAGCATGGAAGATCGAGTTCAGCGAAGAGAGGAGAGACATGGTCCATATGCGGTGGTGGTTAATCGAATTGCCCTACTTTAAGTCATTTGAAGTAAATATGCGCAAGGCATAGTGTAAGCATCTAAACATCCCATATTACGTCGGCCTATTTTAAAATAGGGCACATGGGATACATAAGCAGATAATTAACTTCCTTGTGTGAACTGTCGCAAGGTGCCCCTTAAGTACAGTTTCCGATTAGCTGTTCGTTGTTAATGCTATATGTGTGGTCCATCGCAGTTGCGAAGTCAGTGTAACAGCGAAGTACGTGACTTCATGAACCGTTCTAAGCGCGATATTGTGAATGTAGTATCCATGACGTAATGGGGTTTTCTTATTAGTAAAGGACATTGGTACCCACTTTGAAACATTCAGCTGCACCTGCCAGATATCCGCCCACTGAGAAAACCCGTGTAAGGAACCATCGAGACGTGGCTGGTCGTCAATAGCCCTAAGCGATTTGCGTATAAGTTACATGTAGGTGTGAGGTTACCTAAAAAAATGTTGAGAAAGATTAAAAAGACAAAAAAGCGAACCCCACCCCAAGAAAGAAGTCGACCCAAAAGTGAACCTTGTGGCAATCCTAATGGTACTGGTAATGTCTCGGACTGAATGTCACCGATAGAGACGTACTGATACAAGGATCCAATGGTCCAGCCAAGTTATCAATTGGTCGTTTATCAAGACACAACTCAGATTACTCAATATCATTCTATATGAGACGTGGTCGAAATACTTTCAAAAGTCTAAAAAAAGTCATTACAGTCAATAATTAATCCCTTCTAGGGAGTTACCCTGTAGTGGCTAAGCTAAAGAAGTGTTCACTGAAGTGATGAGGAAGTGCTGAGTCGGAACTGAAGTTTATTCGGTCGGGCAAGATCCGTGGAAAAAGGAAGATAGTGAAAACATGCCACGAGAAGGCGTGGCGCCAACTTCGTTGAAGCGTTGCGCCACAGGGTTCTCCCCTGGACTCCGTACACTCTAAATCAAGTAACGCATATGTAACGGTTAAGTACCGCTTGGCCAAGAGGTACATTTTTTAAAAAATGTACCTCTTAAAATTAAGAGGTACATGCGCCCTCACATGCGGTACATGTAACGGATAGCGCGCAGCGATTTATGCCTACCCGTCGGGATGGTTCCCCTCCTCCACGATATATTAACAGCCCAAGGAAGCTACGCTGCACGATAAATATAACAAACAAATACCTTTATTCGAAAATTATATGCATTTCACGGGGTGATGCTTGTCCATCGCGAGCTTGTATTGTCATGAAGCACAGACGCCGAACACACGGGGCACAACGTATATGGATGAACGATGACCACTGCATCTCTCCTTCACCATTGCAGCTGCTCTGTGGTCACGCTTCTTCATCTCTTCCACACCTTTGGATTGCTGTCCTTCCCCAACTTCCGTTTCTTCCGTAGAACGTAACACCAACCACAATGGACGATTGACTCACCCATTTACGACATCGCCTGGACGTAACCTAGGAGAAAATAAAATCCAACAACCGAAATAGCTTGCCTGAAAAACATGCATACTTGCTTGTGTAATCCAGATGTAAAGTGCAATCTAGGCTCAACTAATTCACGCATCAACGTCCGTGCATGAAGCACAAAGCAAATTGTCTCCGTCCCTCAGTCGTTGTGTCCAGCCTGCCGGTGATCAGGACCACTGGGAATCAGAGCGAAGATAAACGAAAATGTGTCGTGCAGACGAATAATTACTTCAGAGATATAATACACACCTTAAATGACTCCAATCTCGAAAGCGTCGAACGAGTTTCTTCGAAGACCGAGCAGACTCGTCCTCGCTCCACGACGTTTCAAAACAAACTGATTTGCAGCGGTTGCAAGAAATGCATTCTTCCCAAACGTGCGATCCTTCACAGTCACGGGTTTTAGTTATTGCACTTCTTTGACAGAATCATAGTGCTCATCCATTATGGCACTGCTGCATAAGGGAATTTATTGACTGGTATTCGGAATCATGCGAAATATTTTTGCGGCGCATGGATATCGTGAGACGGCGTTAGTACTCATGCGCCGGAAACACGCATGAGGTACAGCTGCAGTTGATCGCGCTCAAAAGGTACCTAGCCGGTACGGATGGGTCTCGGAGCCCTTGTACCGTTTGAATTTCGCAGTGGTCGCGAACTGCACCTGTTGGTTGAGGACTGTACCTCATGTGTACCGCTTGGCCCAGGTGCGGGTCCTCTTTCATGCGGTACATATCGGGTGTCGGATTTAGAGTGTAGGGGCTAGCAGCCCAGGACACGACATGGGCATATGGGGTACATATATCCAGGATTTTCCCCATATCGGTTCAAACTGGGAAATATGGGGCCCATATTGCCCAATTGGAGCCGATATGGGGAAAATC
Organism: Ornithodoros turicata; assembly: GCF_037126465.1. NCBI lineage: Eukaryota > Metazoa > Arthropoda > Arachnida > Ixodida > Argasidae > Ornithodoros > Ornithodoros turicata. The sequence goes on along the minus strand of NW_026999351.1, from coordinate 1,134,001 downwards.
CTGGTAAAATGGGTACAACATTGGACCCGTATCGCCAATGACCAGCCAGTATGGGTCCAGCATTCTGTGCTGCTTGGGGAACGCCACGGCGCCTTCAGAAATCAACAGCCTCAATCAGGGTTTCAAAGGGGTTTCCATGCGCTGATATCAAGGAAGACTTCTTCCCTCCCCGATAAGGCCACGGACGGCTGACTAAAGCACTTCTACGCCTCTACAATTTTCGTTGTGTTGCGTGGTACCACATCAACAACCGTATCTTGAAAAGTCGGACTGTACCCACATCTATTTCAGTGCAGGACCAGATGCCCCGAGGGTGTGCCACCCAAAGATGACGCATGTTTTCGAAGCCTAATATTGGCACACCGACCCGTCTGGCCTATATAAAGTAGACCACACGTTTATAGTTCCATGCAACTAGAATCATGTACATCAGCTCTCAACCACCAAATAAATTGCACTTAATTTTCCGGCTGTATGTTATTTGTCGTTCGCACGAGGAGGAACTCGTGGAGAGAACAGACTGATGAGGTCAGGCGACAATCAAGCACATATCCATACAATACCTTTTATTATGATTGTGTGCATACACTGAAAATACAGACAAAGAAAATACCGAACAGCTAGCTGTGTACCACAGTACGTATATGAATATATGTCCTAGAAAAAAGAAAAAGAAGAAAAAGCAGGCACCAGGTGCATACAGAATGCGTGTACACCACAGACTGACGCTACGCTGTTATTTTGTTCACCTTTCGTGTAGGGCCACGCTGTCATCCGCGACAGAAACGTGATCTTCCTTGTGTGTTACGAAACGAATTTAATGACAATGGATAGTCATGTTTAGTTTCTAATTATTTTGTACAACAAAGAGAGGATGGTTGAGAGCATCTAAATTTTAATGAGAAAAGACTTTCACGCAGAGGCTGCAAGACTAACATCAAGTTACAAAAAAAAGAATATATAACACATGTTGTGTGTGCTATGCTCCTACACTCTAAACATGTCTGTTATTTTACGGAAAAAGTAAATGAAAACATTACTCAGACGCCGTCCGTAAGATAAGAGAAAGATAGGGGAAAATAAAAAAAGAGAAAATTGAGGTCTGTTTACGGTCAGCCTACTGCAGAAAAAACTAAAGAATAAAGTACTGTCAACTTTGTATGTATAGATAGGTAGAAATCCAGCGAACCGGTAGAGAAGTATGAAGGAAGTTGCCTCCAGAGCCAGCAAACGACTGCCGTCTTTCCCCCCACGCGGCCCTCCTTTCTAGCCTGAAAAGGCGAACCAGCAGAACCTTACGATTCACGTACACCAGCGCCCCACAAACTGAAAAGAAACACGAATTCAGGTTGTATAACATGATTCTTCATTCACTATTGCACACTATCAATTATTTTGAAAAGTAATTTGTCCGCTCATAATACTGCTGAGGTAAGCCCTTGACGTCTGATATTGCTTAATGCTTCAGGCTCGATGCTGCAACTTTCACTAAACTGTAGGCTTGTCAACGTTGAAAAGTCCATGTGTTTTTGACTCCTTATTCATTTCGCAAAATAGGGCGAAGCAATTGCCAAGGCTGTGAGCCTCAACCTTCCAGGCATACGGCGAGCTTCTCTATATGTATGGTCACCTTTATACCAAATGCAATAATAGATATACGGTTTCCCACTCCCCCCCAAAAATGAACAGAATATACTTAAGACATTCTAAGCTACAATGAAGAAAATTACTATTCTCGGCTAGCTATGATAACCAGTAAAAATGAATATCTTACGCCTGCATCAATACAATCTGACGGTTTCAATGGCGGTCACAAGCAGATGCATGAGAGCCTACGGAAATTACACATAAATGTTAACTGCTACCAAAACAAATCCCAAAACAAGTCTAAACCGGAACGCAACCTAAATACACCGTACCCATCAAAAACCACAGAGCTAGCCGTTCTGCAGCCAGTTTACTCATTTATTTTGCGTTTTCGATTATTTTGTGCCGTAAAAAGTTGACTGTTACAAAAAGTACTTTTCCATTAGAAAGCGTGATCCCCTTAAGAACAGACTAGTGAGGTTTATTGGCGCAACAATGGAGTACACTATCTGCATGTCTCAAGGAGGGAAGAATCTGTCACGCATCGCCTCCGCCTCAACGTCAGCCGCAGTCCTTCACTGCTGTTCAGAGTGGATCAGCAAGCCACACCCTTACGTTCTAACTGGAACGTTGAGGCAGATATTCGTCACCTTCTCGAATGCCGCCGTTCCAAGTCCTTTCGCGACAAGTTCAAGCCTAGCCTGACCAGCCTCGGATACTCCATCTCTCTCTCGACACTAATTGGCACGCGGAGCAGTGGTGTAACCGCGGTGCTTCTCCACTACCTTCCTGATACCGGTCTCTTCAGCAGTCCGTGACATCGCGTGTGTGACGGCACAACACTTATGACCTCGGACCCCACATCGCCTTACTCTTAACTGCCCCAAGAATACACCCTAAGGAATTACTTAATGAGGAAGAACAAGACAGCTCCCCCCCCCCCCCCCGGCTGACTTTTCCTGTGAAAATAAATAGAACCTCCACCCCCTTTGAGAACAGCGTAATCATCGCTACATGCGGTATAGACACCAGGATGGCACCTCAATGAAACTTTGTTGACTACATGCTGCCTTTGATGACCCCTGCAAAAATAAAATCAACAAAATGCAGTGTATCGCTAAACCAGTAAGAATAAAGTGTACTTTCTGCTGCGTATGATATTGTACACGTGATGGTATCACTACCACGTCGAGTATGTTGGTTGGTATTATAAGCAAAAACTTTGCTTTAGTGGTTACTTTTCGCATTCCATCATAACATTAAATAGGAAGGTAATTAATGTCGCGAATAATATGAACTATATCGCGAACAGAAATAGCTTCGGAAAGGCAATGTCGATACCCTCTTAAACCACTGAAGCTTGTAAGCCGGCATGATCTTGCACAGCTGCTGCAACGCTTTAGTCTCTAGATCGCCGATCCGTGGAAGGTCCGTCGCAAAAATCAAATGAAACCTAATCGAATCCGACCCGTTTTTTCTGCAGACACCATGTGTGAGCTTTTCTGACATACATATATGATATGTCTGTGGTATATCTGATCTCTCTGATATATCTCGCTCGCGAATAATGTCTTGAAGCGTTTCGTGAAATGGAGCTAAGGCTAATTACGATAGTTTTCGCACAGCTAGTGCTACTGGTGCAACGGTCGTGGTTGCATTGCCAGAATGTCATCTGGCGGACCATAGACATACGTGTATTACTGCGAATTAGGTGTCGCTACTTTGACCGTCGAAAGAGAATGTACAAGGGAAAAAATATGCTATTCCACGGTACTGCGGCAGTAAGAACTCACCAACTAAAGAGCGTCTCCCACTAAGTTTCGATGAACTCGAGAAGTTCGCATGTTTAACGTTTTGTTGTTGCTTATTTCGTTTCCAGAGGCCTGGTGTTGGCCTGTGTATTACTTCTTCTTGCAATGGTTATCCTCGTCATCGCCGCAAGAACCTGGATGCTCTTCAAGCAAGGTAGGAACACTGGAAATAGTATCTTCCTCAACCAGTATGTGCATGTTAAATGTGAAATAATATAACCTCCTGACCTCCCTGTAGCGTATTTATGCCAAAGCCAAATTTCAGACAGCAAGATATATTGGTGTATCCGACTGCCGAGTCAGTATCATTATTTAGCTAACCACCCTTTTTCTGTTTCCGCTTTTGTGCTGAAAAGTGCAGCCTTACTGGCTTGTGCTCCATGTATCACAGTCATAACCACAAGGCGGCTGTGCGTAAGTGCAGAGAATGCACAGCAGAGATCCGATCAAGAGTGATCCGTTTAGAATCATGCAGGTGATACACTATTTGTCTCTCATGTGTCTGCTGAAACTGATCTGCTGAAAGCGTTTCTCTACTAATTGCTCTCCATTTCTACGACTGTCGTTCTCCCGTGTTGATAGGCATGTTAGCCGCAAATAAGATTTCCCGAACAACATTTCGTCCCTCGTGGCAAATTTTGTGACGGATCAGACTGTTGTCTGTTTCGAACTCAAAATTAGCGGCAACGTTTATTCTGCAACAGTTCCGATTCGTTTGCTCCAAGTCCTGATTTTTGTAAGAGTTGCTCGTCTTTACAGATTCAGGAGACATCCATCATCGAGTCCCATCGACGACGCCAAATGTCATACATGGCACATCCACTACAACGCGTAAGTATTAACATCGATTGAAAAATTTGCAGAGTTAAAGATCACAGACAATACTAACATCCGAAATTCAATCCCAAATGAACCTCAGAGGATACGACGACGCCAAAACTCACACGTAGCACAACCACCACAACAAGTAAGTATGAACATCAATTGAAACATTTGCGTATGTAGGGATAAGAGAAAATATTGACATCCGAATTTTAAGACAATGAAAAAAATGGCTAAGAAGCAAGAAGCTCATGAACATTATGTGAAACCCTGACACCATATAGGGAAGACGAAGGGAGACTTGGTGTTGTGCCTGTCCCTTGGTGGTCCGTAGTCTCGAGTATTTACATTATGCAAATTTTAAGATTGAATTTTAAGCATGTAAAGAGAATACCATCACTCATAACGCCAAAGTAACATGGAAAAATCAATTACCCTAAATATCCACGTTGTCAGTCAGACACTCCAGAGAAACGCATTTGATGGCTTTGGTTTGCATCACCGGAAGACGCGACACGGCGTGGCAGCTGACGTCATGGAGATTTCGGCTCCCGATGAACACTGAGATCGCCATTGTCATGTTTAGTGAATTTGCAATCTCCTTTGTTCCACTGTTCATCGAAAAAGCCTGAAGCCTTGCTCCTTGCTTGAAGCCTTGCTTGAAGGCTTCCAGCCACTTTGAAAAAAAAATGCCCACGCAGATGAGTAGCTACTTCCTGTTGGACTCTGCATAGTCTATATGCACTCTTTGCCATGCTGTTTCCGGCTGCTCCCATCGAAGTTCCTGACACAAGGGCGCCGTTTCCCAGTGTAGTAAGCACTCCGTGCAGCTATTGACCATCTCATCTATATCAATGCCTGGCCACCACACCAGACTTCTAGCGAGTGGCTTCATTCGTGATATTCCGAAGTGCCCTCGGTGCAGTTCCATGAGGACCCTGCTGCTACGGATCGGTGGAATTAACACTCTGTGTGCTCGAAGGATGCAGTCCTGTTGCAGCGTGGACTCTTCACCACCCCAGTTCCATTTCTTGGCTTTGTTGACGCCCGTTTTGAGTTCACGGCTTAGTTCTTGCAGTTCTCGGTCCTTCTTGTGCTCAAGCAATTTCATTGTAGGTCACAGGTAGGCTGTAAACGTACTGTAGTTCAAACAGTTCAGCATCACCCAGTTGTGGAAATCCTTCACTGGAGCGGGGAAGTCGCGACAGGGCATTTGCGCTGCCATGCAGTTTTGTATTGTGGTACTTGATGTGTTACTGAAACCCTTGCGGGTACAGAGCATAATGTTGCATTCTAGCAACCGCTAGTATAGGGATGTTCTTGTCTCGTGCAAATATTGAGATCAAAGGCTTTTGATCTGCACTTGGAGGAAGCTCCTTGCTTACACCGAATATAATGCTTAGAGCCTCTTGGTCTATCTGAGAGTACCCTTGTTCAGTCTGACAGTGTCTTTTGTGACACTGTCTCTGGGTACATAAGAAGGAACATTGGTCTGTGCTGTGCACCAGGCAGGTGGCAACTGGCAGACACGTTTATTGCGGCGGCGTCACCTTGATGGCGTCCACAGAGGGTGCAACAGGGCTCCCCCATCTAGAGTGTCGTCCGGCTGGAGACGGTCAGAAGAAAGCGACCATGTCACAGTCTTTCGAGGTGTGTAGGCCTCGGGCTTCAGTGTGGCTGAAGGAATGGGAAGTTCAGAGTACGTGTTCGAGGGAATGACGGTGCAGACGTACGCTGCCTTCGCGTGATTCAGGGCTACCTTGTCGGGTTCGCAACTAAGGCAGCCGATAGTAGTAATAACTGGACACAGACTGCAGCCAACGCATAACTTCGTCTAAACACGATTTAATTAGTAATTAGAGCTAATTGGGACCCCCAGATTCATCGGCACCCTCCAGGGAGTCATTACACTAATTGTGGAGCATGTATCTCGTGTCCAGACCAAGCTGTAAATTGGCGGCAACCTCCGTCCATAAAAAAGAAAAAAGAAGAGATAGAAATAGAGTGGAGAGGAACAAGTTATTCAAAAATCAACGACGCCGTGGCGAAGAAAACTGCTCCGAAGCGCCCGCCACGTTGGTAGTTGGCAACGGGCAGTTGCAGAGATCGACGACATGTGGCCACTTAGTTGCAAGGCATCACACCAGATGGCGCCACCATCACCACTCTATGCGAGAAAGACAGAAAACAACAAGATACTAGCGACAGGTAAAAATGGCAACACTGTTAAACAAGTCTAGGCATGCGAGAGAAAAGGTCTAACCGCTACGGGGAAAACTACACATCGGGGAAAAGGCTTAGGGGGCGATCGGTTAGGCCTAACCACAGCGTCACAATACTATACAGCTAACACAAGGCGGGAACCACTGGGCACACATCACTAAACATGCGCCAACGCGAACAAAAGGCTGGCTCACTGCTAAACAAGTGTAAACATGCGTGTACGGCAAACATGTGAGAAAAGGCTTAACTCGAGCGTGGTCAAACAACACAGAAACATCGGCAAATCACTCGTTGGTCATCGCAACAGTCTAAACACGGGGTCAAACAAGTCTAAACACGGGGCACGGCAAACATGCGAGAAAAAGAGCGCGGCAAAACATCACGCAAACATCGGCAAATCACTCACCTTTTCCCCCATGGCGACGGTGCAACTGCTCCATCGGAGAGCCAGGCAGAAACTGAGCGGGCGCGGGGACTCGAAGCAATTGAGCGCACGCCTGCTCTCCACGACAGCCAGCGAGCAACTGACTGGGACGCCGCGCCGCAGCAGCTACCCACGCACGCGCTCCTAGCACCCTCTGCGCCACCCACCGTAGGTGGTTTCGGTTTCACTCTATGCTCCTCCCGCTGCGCGCGCGCGCTCCTAGCGACGATGGGTGGCTTCTTCGTTTCGGTTTCGCTCTCATTTCTTTGCGCGCGTTTATCTGTATCAAGGCAGCGCGCACCGCGCTCGCGTCATCAATACGTGAAGATGTTCAGCTAAAACTCATTTCAAAATTGTTCCCGCACCCATGCTTCTTCGGAAGAAGTGGAGAAGGTATGTTTCAACAGCGAAAGTCCCCGGAATGAGCTGGTCATCACTGCTTTTCGCTACGTGATAGACAGGGTAGGCTTTGGCAATATAGTAGAGATCTCGCCGGGGCCGCTGCAGGAGATGGTGCATCGGATCTACGCCCGTTACAAGAACGTCTGTATAACGGTTCCAGACGGACCCCTGGGACTGATGAGCGAATTTGTGAGCTTGGCCAATGCAGAATTCAACTACATCGCTGCAGACACCGTCGACCTTCTCGCTCGTGCCATTCCTCATATTAAGTACGCCCTGCGGAAACAGCGACATTTGCAAGCAGTCTACATCGTGAACTTTGTCACCGACTTATTGAAATACCACTTGGTTATCGACATGCAATGCATTAAACAGTCCGAATAACTTTGACGAGACCCTTTCACTGAAACATCTTTATTGAATACGTACAAAAGAGTTCGTCGATAGATGCCTGCACTTTGTTCCACGGTCACTCGATTCACGAGGACGCTCATGGTCTCTCTTGCCCGATGCTGTACAAGGTGGGGACGTAGTGCTATACAGGCAGGTAGTTGGGCTATCGGGGTGGTTGCTGGACGGCTGTTCCTGTGCTGCATGATATGCGGCGACAGTGGCTATCGCTTCCTGAACAACAATACCATACATAGAATACACTCCCTCAGAGCAGAGCTGGACTACTTACATTTTGCTCACCAAAATGGCCCGCATCGCCGATGGATGCCCCTTGTGGGCTTTCGATCCACTGTCGTAGAACCAGGGCGCCCCATCCCCCTCCTCCTCGCATTGCGCTGGTGTTGCGCTTGAATTTGTTTTTAGGTCAGTTGGTCAATTGGTCTACAAACGAGCAAAAAAGTACACCTTTGAACCGCAAACGTGGCCGTGTGAGAACCTCGCAGTTGAAGAACGTTACCGGTTTGTGTGGAAAGCCATCAGTTGGCCAAGCAGAACTATGACGCAAATTCAGGAACGTTCAAAGGAGCATAACCATTGCAACTGATGTAATCGTCGCCAACAAAGTACTGAAACACATAGAAGGTGTGATCCTGCTGCCGGTCCATACACATATTGAGCCCGGAAGAAAATATAGAAAAAAGGAACAAGAAGAAACAGTGGGCGGGCCACCTACACACAGCAGAAGTCTTGGCAGTCTGTCCCAATTTCCAAACGAACCCGTGATTCCACATAGAACCCCCCGGAGTGTAAGAACCCAACACAGCATTCTAGCTGTTTGCCGCAGTGACTGGAAGCAGACGTATTCCAATAATTGCGGTAAATGGCTTGTGGTTCGAATAGAGAACGAACTATTTGGCAGAGCTGTGATGGTGCAACTTCTTTATGCTTAAAAATCATGCAAAGAGGTTCCTTCTGCTTGTGGGCTTAATATCATTCGGCGCATGTGGCATCATTCGGCTCATAACTCGCATCATTTGGCATGCGAGTTTTAGTATGCCGTTGATAAGGTTATCGTGCCTATCGGAATCAATTGCACTGGTGCGTGACTCAGAAACACATCCGCTGATTGGTTCTGGTTGATACGATTCGACGCAAGTCACATTACCAACGTTACCAACGACCTGCTAAACCGCTCTGTTGTCTGCCAAACGTGGACGTATGACTTGCCACTAATGAATCCTTGCCACTAATCTTGTAGTAGATCACCGCACCAATGCCTATCGAAAGTGCATCCTCCGCCAAGTAGACGGTCTTGGTGGGGTCGAAGTGTGTCCAAGGATCGGTAGGCCAGACATATCGTCTATTATCCTGAAGCACTTTAGCGCATGCAAGTGAACGGCAATCTCATAATTCCAGAGATTCGGAAATGTCTTCACAGTACTCTTCACTATCCGCAGTACCGAACAAAACAAAGCTCGGTCATGGTTTCCGGCACTCGCATATTAGCAAATGCCAAGACATATGCGGTGATAGCTGAAACTTCTTTGCCTGTGCGACTTGTCCTAGATGTTTGACCTCTACTGACGCTTTTGAAGTCGTTGAAGAGCGTTTCAGGTTGCAGAGTTGATGAACTAGCTGCTACTTCCATCAAACCCTCACATTTCAACGGCATCGAATGATTAGGAAGTGCCTTTGTTGAGAGTTGTTGAGCAGTGGGATCTAGGCTCAGCTTTCCCAGCTTAAGTCATATATCCCTCCATTATATTACACAGTAATAGTGTGTCGACCATTAGTCGAACCTCTGTCGCGGTGGCGTTTATGCCAATACTTGATCCTCATCTCGAAAAGTGGTCACAGTGTTCGCAAGGGATGGACCAATAGAATCTCCGAATCCTCGAATCCCAGTGCCCAAAACGGCGAATAAGAGCATTTCGATCCACCAAGCACATTATTTGTATATTTTTAAAGGTTGCGCCTCCGGTGTCCACAGAAAACCAAATAGATCTGTGTGGTGTGTGGTTGCATTGTTCTGGACTGAAGGAGTTCAGGAAGGAACTCTCCCATTACACGCTTAAAGGCAATATGGTTTCGGTTTTGATCGTTTGTTACTTTTATTGAAACAATGCATACTCGGGAGTTTCTCCTGCAGTCGATGAAACAACGTCATAGTTTACATTTACGAAGTAGATTCTAGAATCGTAGGCGTGGTGGAGTCGCAGAACCGTCTTTGGATTCGGATTGGTAAAATTGGATTCGTCCTACTTCTAGTCCTTACCTGTCGACGGCCATACAACGCATGAGAAGTTCCCTTCTGCACACGCGTTGGCTATGTACCATTTAGAAACCAACTGTACAGCTTTCCTTTGTGAAACTACAGGAACACTCGACAATGGAACATTTCCTGTGTTCCCGAATATCGGCACTTGGCACTTTACTTACATGTGTTGATGTGGGTGTTGTTCGCGTTGACGAGGCTCTCGTTCTGCCTGAAGAAAGGCTTCGGCGATACGTAAGGCATTATTGATACCAACGACACTTGTTGAGCAAAGCGAGCTTTGAGTCGCTGATCCTGTAAAGTGGTAATGAAAGCCGTGAAAAGCAAGGAACGTGCAAGAGTCTTATTTTTGTATTCGCATAATGTTACGCCGGACCGCTGCATGCAAAGACATTGGCGTTTCGTCTTCAAAGTTTTACACGTTTTTTTAATGCCCGGTTACGTCTGTTGGAAATATTCGATGGGACTTCTCTCATCACTTGCGGACGGATCAACGAGACTCGAACCGTGACACTCTGTGCTCCCTAGAATCGCTACGAATTGTCCAATCGACAACTGGCGTGTTTCCAAAAATGAAGGAGGCACACGTGAAGGCATCTCTTCCGGCTAAAGGCCAAAAGTCCGTTGCACAAAGAGCCTCGAAGTCCCAGCAGATGCTTGCACAGACTGAGTAGCACACGAACGTCTGCAGTAGCAGATGAAGCAAGGAACTTTGACTGATAGTATTCATTAAAATGAAGTTATTCGCAGTGCGGTTCCAAACTCGAAAATCTCAGTCGTACTGACTCGTGTCAGATGTAGACGTTCAGCATTGCCCCGCTTTTAGTCTTTGTCATCTAACTCATCATGTAAATCTGTTATCCTGGATCATCTCATTGCTCATAATTGTGGATAGCTTTTAACTGCCGCACTCACTTGTTATCGTCATCCTCCCCTCTCTCTCTTATCCTCATCTCTCACACACTCACCATAGTTATGGCGCTCTTTTCCCTTTACCGCTTTCGTGCCACTACACCCATACTGTCTCTCTTTGACGTGCGCGGGTTGGGAACGCGCACCATTCAGTATCGCCGGCTAGCACCACTCCACCCGTTATGCGCCTTTAGACGCAGAACATACCGATCACTTGGTAAGACGATGGCAAAAAGTGAATGAACTGAAAAATTACTATTTGGCAATAGAAATCGATATCGATTAGCTGTAGTCCGTTCCATCAAATTAACGCATCAATGTAACTCATACCAAATTTTATTTTAACTCATAATTCACTTCCGGTCAAAAAAATCCTAATATCTGCATAAGAACGAATCCTGCACCAATGGCGGGAGAGTACAAATGTTGTGCTGCTGTACAACTGTTTATGCACGTTGGCCCCACACAGTTCCCATTGAATCCATTTCACGAGGCGCACTTAACCTTCAACATGGCAAACAAACAACAACAACAACTTTATTTTCGGCCTTGGAGAGTGGGGAGTTTCATCGCAACAGGCGATACTCTACCCCAGTGCTTGGTGGAATGGGGGGAATAAAATAACGAGTAACACGTAAATATGAGCAGAGTGCCACTGATGCTTTCATATTCAATTACAGTTACAAGGCGTCCCCTGACCGACGAAGAACTGACTAAACTGGCTGAAACGCGTCCCATCACAGTCCTCTTCGTCGGTGACCACAGCTACAGTACGATATCGAAGGAACAATTCCTGATATATGCACAAAGCCAGCTTAACATGGTAAGTGTGAAATAGATGTACGTACTGCGTATGGTGGGAATGTGTAGAGAGAAGGTATGTTTCTCACATTGTGGGAGAGGTTGTCTTCATGATAGAGCTTGCTGTGAAAGCTATAGAACTCTGTACTTTTTTTAAGCAAATGGATACGAAATACTTGATTGAGTCCACTTCCTGAGGTTCACCGGACCCCAAACTCAACAAAATGAACTTGTCCCGAATTCATCCACTAGGATGCATTCTACTTGCTGGGTGATTGTCCTGCTTGTTCTACCGTTTCAGGAAAACCAACTTGATTTGATCATGATGATGATGGTGATTACCCAGCCAAATACGCGCTCTCCACTATGCAAAAAAACACCAGAGTACCTAAAGTCAGGTGTAGCACGGATGCGTCTGCTCTACCGGGTGTTTAACGAAAGGACCTCGGCTGAATAATTCGTAAACAGGTGGTACCAAAGCGGACCTTTCTTTTTGGTTAAGACATCTGCCGTGAACTGAGTTGTGAGCGGCTCATTTGCATACTCTCACGAATAAAATACACATCCCATTTTTCAATTTTATTTCACACACCTACGGTATATCTGTTTTATGTATGGGGACCTTCAGCGAGAAAAATTCGTAAAAAAAAAAAAAACTCGTCGACGCATAGGACTTTTTCGAGCAATTAATCGGTTTCGGTTTACATATTTCTTGCGCGGAGTAGTGCACCAATGTGCTCTTTCAATGAGCTATCCGGCTGTCTATGTCGTGTTCATCCGATTAGTACATAACACGGGGCGACGGAAGATTAGGAACAGCAGCAAGATACGCATCGCTATGCTTGGCATTGTATATGAACGTGACACGTTTGTTTTTTGTTTTTTTGAATATGTTTCGCTGAAGGTGCCGATACGGGAAACAGTTGTCTTGAATGCGTGCAAAGTAAACTTTAAAAATTAGGATGATTGACTACTTAGTGAGCGTGTCCATATGATCCGCTCACGACTCAGTTGATGACCCATGTCCCGAGCATGTTTACGAAAAAGAAATTTCTTCGATGGCCCCACCTCTTTACGAACTATCCAGCCTGGAGACCTTCGTGAAACAACCGGTATATGCCGCACTGCAAGAATGCCGTCTACTCTACACCCTTTCTCCTGTAGGACGATATATGTGCAACTGACTTCCCGCTGTCTTAATGACCGGCTTCCTGACCATAAACGAAGCGAGAAATGCAGAAACTCCGATGTCTACCTTCATCATCTAAGTTTCCGGTCATGTAGACTAACACGAGTACTGTTTGCCATGAGACCATCGACAAACAAACAAAAACTCTTGCATTTAATAAGTTCTTTGCTTCTGTATTTACGCGTGAGGACGCGTCTTCTGTGCCGTCTCTCCCTACTCTTACTCATGAAATGATGCCACCCGTCGTGATTAATGCTGATGGAATAGTGAATATCATTGACAGATTAAAGCCCTCTGCCGCAGGTATTGACGAAATTAACGCAAAAGTACTCAACAGCATTAAAAACCCCTGCAGTAGCTTCCTGTCCCTCATTTTCTCCCAATCATTACTAACTGAAGCCGTGCCCAGCGACTGCAAGGTAGGCAAGCTCGCCCCGATCTTTAAATCTGGCGAACGTAACCAGCTGACGAACTATCGTCCCATTCGCCTTACTAATGTCTGTTCAAAAATAATGAAACACGTCCTATTTTCAAACCTAATATCATTCTTGGAAACTAATAACCTTCTCTCACCATTCCAACACGGATTCCGCAAAAATTTCTCGTGTGAGACACAATTATCTAGCTTTTCTAATAATCTACTTTCCAACATGGATCATAACTGCCTAACTGACGCCATTTTTATAGACTTTTTCAAGGCCTTTGATCGTGTGCCTCATGAACGATTACTTTACACGTTAGCCCGCCTACGTATAAACCCGCCCGTCGTTGCTTGGATTCGCGATTTCCATGACAGACATGAATACACATCTGTCAATAATTGCTCTTCCCCTGGGTCACGCGTTATCTCAGGCGTCCCACGGAACTGTCTTGGGCCCACTCCTCTTTTTGATCTTCATTAACGATCTACCTGATGGTCTGTCTATTTGCCGACGACTGTGTCATTTACAGAAAAATATCTTAACTCCTCCGATCAATCACTGCTTCAGGACGACCTTCGCCGCGTTCAGAACTGGTGTTCCGGATGGCAAATGAAACTAAACAGCTCGAAGTGCAAGGTCGTTCATTTTACGAGAAAACGTTCCTAGCTTTGCTTATTACATTAACGACCTCCCCATTGAGTCCGTAACCTCCTTAACTTATCTTGGAATCACCTTCACCTCTGATATGTCCTGGAAGGAACACATAACCAAGCTCACCGCCAACGCTAACAGAACCCTCGGCGATCTCAGGCGCAATCTTAAACATGCTCCCATCACAGTAAAGAAAGTGGCTTACGAATCACTCATCCGCAGTAAGTTAGAATATGCCTCATCCATCTGGAACCCTCACCAAGACTATCTTTCGCGTGAGCTCGAGAGTGTTCAAAACCATGCCTGTCGCTTCATATGCTCTAATTATTCTCGTCATTCCAGCATAACAGAAATGAAATCTAGTCTTCAGTTATCTCTACTTAACATCCGTCGCAAGGTCGCACGTCTCACACTACTGCACAGAATTTACCATCACCTTCCATTCCTTAAGGACATCCTCATAACACCGCCTGACTACGTGTCATCTCGCATTGATCATCCATACAAAATAAGACGTCCTCAATGCAGAACATTAGCTTACTCTAACTCATTTCTGTCTCTCGCAATAAGCGAATGGAATGGTCTACCCGAATCACTATTAAACATATCAGGACAGTGCTTCATTTGGCTCACAGTTGTCATCATATCTCCTTTGCTAATGTGTTTTTACTACGATGTTCACTTTTGGATTCATATTTTTTTTTGCATTAATGGCTTATTATGTACGGTGTACGGTGGCTCTCATGTATTTTGAATTATTATTTTTCTTTTTTCATGTAAATTCAGGTTTGCATCATGTTTGTAAATGTTCATATTTTGTCAATTTATCCACTCCCTTATGTAAAGCCCGCATGGGCATTTAAGGTGAAATAAATGAAATGAAATGAAAAAAAATTCCGCATAGCATTGGCGATTGTGTCGACGGCAGGTTGTGTCAGGCAGGTTGTGTCAGTCTCTCTGTGGTCCTCGCCCCGGGTGCTTCGCGACTTCGTTTGTCTTTTTATTCTGTCCTAATTGAATGTTCCGCAGATTTCCCTCTCTGCACTAGATTATTCTTTCTACTTCAACATCCGGGGAATAACTGTACCATAAGGGAAGCGAAAAACAAAACCGTAAAACAACCTTGTCTGGTGCGGAGTTTTCTTCCGTGTTTTGTTCATTTCTAACAGTTCAATGAATCACATATCGGCCGACATATTCTCTTCTGAAGAGCTGTCTATGCGACTTCCTCTCCCCGCTCCATATCTCTTGACCATTTTTGCAGACATATTTGCAGGGGTATGATTTCTGAGCCGATTGCGCATTTTTGCGCCCGGGCGATGTCCTCCCACATCCTGTTAAAAAAAGTCAAAATATTTAATTTCCTGCGCCGCTGTGCACCAATTATCCCCCCATATTGAACAGCAACAATACTAAAACAGAAGTGCGTGCTTGCACTTGCGATACCCTAGCTCACGCGTCCACCTAACAACAGTGGCTTTGTCGACTATCGAGTCAGTTCAAGCCATACTACGCTATTTATCTAATCCAATCCGAGTCCACATGGTTCCGGTTGTGCTTCTGGTGATACACGGTCTGCGGGCGCGCTCAAACACGTATTGCGGTACCTACATGGCTTTGGTATTGTCGAAAGTAACAGGTAACACAGCCCTGGAAGCTGATATTACAGTCGTACCCACTGGAGAGAGACTCCTTCATTAACACATGCCGTTGATCTTCACCCGCCATCCTCTCGGTTCTCTGAGAAATATTTCTACTTCTAACGAATCGTGTACGTAATACGTTTCTAACAAACGCTAGAGAGTCGTTGAGAACGCTGAAGGTCATACAACAATCCGGCTCACAGGTGCAGCGGCACCGTGAACTACGCAATGGCCAGACTGGGCCGACCGAACCCCAAGCGCATGCTCTCTTAATCTGTCATTCACCCACCTCGCAGCGGGCCAATATGGCATCATCCACACGACAGTTGTATCTAGTACACTACTACTGTTCTGCACTAAACAAAATCCCCTGCATGCTTCTTCCCGCAACACGGGCGTTAAAAACTCGACACCGTCTATGAAGCCTGCACCACTGACGCGTCCTGCTCCTGACTAATCTTCTTAGGTTTATGGGATAACGCATGCACTACGGTAACCCTACCATCTCCTCTCCCAGGCTCACGCTACGCTCTCCTCCCTTCCCTTAACAGATTGTAGTAACCTCTCGCTCACACAATTCAAAAATTCATGAGTGTCACCCGAACGAGACATGTCCTTCTGTCGAATAAAATAAAAAGGAATAAGGTGCATAAAGTGCTGCAAAGTTTTACAGGACGGGCAGCAAGGAGTCACACAGAAACAAGCGCCAAGTGGTGTTTTCAGTGTTATTCTCTTCCGAAGCCAAAACAGATCCTATTAATTGCTTAGAACTCGACCAACCGTAAATTCGAGTGCCTGCTCGCCTGCGACACAAAACCAAGGGTGAGCTGTACATGTTTCTTTCGATTACGAAAAGAAAAAAGAAATACTCGAAGCGAGGAATTGATCGAAGCATTAGCTCTGTATCACTATGTTTCTTGCAGTGCAACATAACCGCGCGTTGCTGTCCTTTCCACGAGAAATGCTCCATGTATCCTCAGTCATCCTTTTTGAGTTGTACGTTGGAATACTCTTTATTTAAGAGAAATGTCTATCATGTCTCAGGATCGGCCGGAAAAAGCAAAACAGAACAAATGTGTTAGGGAGTCTGAGCATGTAAATTAAACGAAGTATCATTACTCGCCCCGCTATCCACCTATAGGGGCGGGCACAGGACGAATCTGAATTACTCTTCAAGAACAGTCCACGAGCGTTATCCCTAGGACGTTCTGGGGATACAGCTCGATACATGATGACACTGTGAGGACGTCATGAGGATCGTGCGTGTTCTCGGGCATAGCATCTGCTGTAGCAACCGGAAAATGGTGATTTAGGGCATCTGGGATAAACCACAGGATAAAAATTACCACTTACTTGGTTTCCCGGTTGAAGGTGAACAGTTGCCGTATTATGCAACCTTGAAATGCATTCATTGATTTATTAGTTGCCTAAGAACAACTACATGAATGACAATGGGATGAGGTGATTCGCCGCAACAAGTCTAAGAGCGATGACGGAATACATAGGGAAATGTTTAACCTTAGTAATTTAATAACATTCTAATATTAACAAGAGCAGGAACAAAGATTTACAGAGACCACATGAACAAAGAAATCAACGATGAAAGTTGAAACTCGCTGAAAAGGTTAGCCAGCTGTTCAGCTGGTGTTTCGAAGGCATCTATCCGGCTGTCACGCACCGCTATTTTTTTTTTGCCTGGTAACTGCGCCTCCATTGTACTGAATACGGGTAAATGTCGATCGTGTCGTACGATAGTTATGGATCATGAGAACGATTTCCTGCAGAGTACTTAGATTTCGCGTTAACCATTTCATGGCCTCTTTAATGCCAAACCCGCAGCGCGTTATCCTCTCTAGTAAGCTCCTACATTTGACCCATATTGGCAAAGCATTACACGCAATTTCAAGGTGTCCTCGCATTTTATTTGTTTTGTTTTGTTGAAGTTCAAGGATTGCCATCGCGTTAGTCCTGGGTGCCCTGTATTTTCCATATTATGAAGTAGATGAGGTACACCTCGGTTCACCCGGAAAAATCAGGTCAACTAGTAGAGAACAATTCAAAAATGACAACGGGCATTCCAAAACGTCATTAAAAGCTTTCTCGTGGTCAACACGCGAAAGTTCAAGCTTCAAAAGGAAGCTTCATTGCTGTTTTTCAGTTATGTGCTTTGCAGAAAGTCGCTGAGAGAGCCCACAGCTACCCATATTTGCAGCGGAAAATGTTGCAACGTTGCGAGATCTCTACTCACAAACTGAACACAGAGCCACCACTGTATATGTCCATGTCCGGAATCACCATGTACAGCTTGAGACAATAGTTGACATGCACGGCACTGGCGCATGTCTTCATCGCAGAGGTCGTCTGCATTATACCAGGAAGAGGTCGAATATGAAACTTTTTTGTTGTTCCGTGTTAGCGCCGCGAAGCAACTGTGGCTATGAGCGGCGTACAGATGTGGACCGGTGAACAGGGAATAGCATAAAGAAGTTGGGGGCAGGGGAGTTACTATGCGTGCTGGGCCGACTTCAGGGGGAACTGGAAAGTCTCAGGAAAGCCCCGGGAAAACCTCAGACAGAACAGTCGGCGGTAGGATTCGACCCCAACACCTCCCAGTCAAAAACGGGTGACTGACTATTCTATTCATGTATCAGTATGTGTGTCCGCCCTTGTTTCCTGTTTTGATGTCACTGCAATGTAGACATGCGGCACGGTGCTGTCCCGTGCACTTTTTCCCCAAGCTGTACAACACTGCTTAAACCCCAACCAATGGTTGGAAAAATGATTTTCGCTCTGCGTGGAACTCGCCATTAGCCACACTATACGATGTTGTTGGAACTTATTCTCGGACGAAGGTAATTCTTTTCTGTAATTTTTACCGCTATGTAATCTACGAAGCTCGAATCTACGAATTTCGACGCGTATGACAAAATTCGACGGGTATGGCAAAAACACTGCATAATATACGAATTAACGGACACTGTCTATCTCTCTTCCTGTGTTCCAGATCAATGCAGCCTTTGCAGAAAATAACATCAAGCTGAAGATGAAAGTATACGACACCTATGTGGTACGATTTTATACTCGGCTTCCAGACATGCATTAGCATTAGTGGGCCTATTCATACAGAGGGCAACCACTGAGCCAAGGTCCTGTCATGAAACCAGGTTGAGGGCAAGGCAATTTCATAGCAGCAACAAATTATTGGAACATGTTTGCAAGGGACGTTGATATCGCAGTGTTCTGTGTTTCAAATTCAGTACATCATTAATGGGCAAAAATAAGGCTACTTTCGTTTCCGACCCGTGTTTCGCTCCGACAGAGAACCCACCCAGTTTCAGACAGTCCTTCCCCTTTGGTATTACTTTCGCAGACACTACAGGGCCGCATTTACAAATGTTGCTGATGAGCTACATTTCGTTTCAAGTCTCGCCTTCCGTCGACACGCTATCGGTTTTCTTGTTTTACAGCAGGGCCTTGTAGGTCATTATTGGCTCAAGCAGGACCACTGCCTCATCTGTTATGGCGTATTAGTGTTCATGTTGCTACATTTGACAGCATACACCGAGTGGATATAGCTTGGGTATCCTTACTACGTGAAAGTTAACACGTGTCAAAGTCATCGAAAATGAAACACAATCGGCAATTCTGTCTTTCTCAGTTCAATAAGCTCCCATGGCGCAACGCGTGCTTCATTCAGCACTCTGATTTCTTGCAATCGTCCATTCTCAAACCCATGTAGTGCAATTCTAAACATTTTTAGGTTCAAAATATAGGACGATGGCTTGTCTTTAAGCCGCGGTTAGTAAAGTTATGCTCTGTACTCTTGCAATCAGACTCACTGCTGGAAGCAGTTCAGAAAAACTGAAGCCGAGTTCAACTAGGTAAAGAAGACTACCTTCTGTCGAGAGTAGCTTTGTGGGTTCCTCAGGAAAAAAACGAAAGCAGCGGAAGGACAGTCCCATTAAAAAATCTGAGCCTAAGTCACGGAGCGACCACACTGGCGGCACTGATGATGATAAATATTGAAAGCAACGGAATTTCATGACATAGGGACACATGCATGACTTTGTTAACCGTGTGTATTTCCAGCTGAATGAGGAACAGGAAAGAAACCACCTCGTGGAAATTCCTGGGAGACAGTTTCAGTCAATTGACTCAGAGAGAACCTCTGAGAGACTTAAGGGAAGAATAGTTGAATACCCTGGGGTCAACGAGTCCGACATCGTCTACGTATTTACGAGGTGAGTTCGAGGGAATAACACACGACGCAAGATGCCTCTCCTAGATGGCAGACCCCTTACAAGAAAATTCAATGCAAGTCGTTTCACGCCGAATGCAAGAGAATGTGTTTTAGCATAAACAGTTGCCCATTGTTCAACGTGCTTACTATCTAGGTTTTCACCAAAGCTATAGTTCTGTTTATATATTCTGCTGGTGTGCTGCTATCGTTCCGATCTTCAGTGCGAAAGTCAGCTAATGGTCATCAAAATGGCTCCATCGAAACTTAACGTGTGTCGTTTTCAGAAAGCTCCTCAGCAGGGAAGGTTCTCAACAGACTAGTTGGGGTAAGTATACAAGGCAGAGCAAGTAATAACCACACCTTAGCAGGGACAACATTGGGCCAATTATGTTACATGTAGGGCTTGGCGGCCTATAATACGGCGACATATTGGGCATCCCGACCTCCGACGCATGGTGCTATAGGCAGTGAGAACTAATAATTATTGCAACCAATTAACTATACAACAATTAATTATACAACCCAAGTTTTACACAGAAAATCCGCGGCAAGTTTTGCACTTTTTACTTTAAATGATTTCAAATGTAAAATTTTGAATATTTTTAAATTGTGCAAAATCTAACTCAATGCAATACTTGACGTGGATTTTCTATGTAAAAGTCGGGTTGTAGAAAAAAAAACTAGATAGAAAGGAAGCAGACAGTGAGAACTAATTTATTTGAAAATCAACAACGCCATTTTGAAGAAACCACGCCAGTGCGGGCGACTGAGCCATGACGGTTGCAGAGGCAGGTAGCCACCTAGTTGCAAGGCGTCACACCAGATGGTGCCAGCATCGTCGCTCTATGCGAGAAAGACAAAACAACAAAGTACTAGCGGCACGTAAAAATGGCAGCACTGCTCAACAAGTCTAGGCATGCGAGGGAAAAGGCCTAACCACAGCGTCACCGCACAACACTACGCGGCTAACACAAGGCGGGAACCACTAGCCACACGACTGTAAACGAGAGTCAACAGGCTTGGTACTGGACACAGCTAAACAAGTCTAAACATGCGCGTAAGGCGAGAAAAGCCTTAACACGAGCACGTTAAAAGAACTCTCAAACATCGGTAAATCACTGACCTTTTTCCCCTGCGGCGATGATGAGAGAGCCATCCATCCGAGAGCCAGGCAGAAACTGAGCGGGCGCGGCGACTGCGGAGCAACCGAGCGAACGTCTCCTCTCCGCGAGAGCCAGCGAGCAACTGACTGGGACGCCGCGCCGCGGCAGCTACGCATACCCGCGCGACCTTAGCGCCCTCCGCGGTGACCACCTACGAGAGGCGAAGAGCATTCCTGCGCCCTCTTCTTGCGTTGCTCATTGGTCGTGACGTCATCCTATTGTCTCAGGGCTACACTGTTTTTTTTTCAGTAATACTACTCTGGACAAGGTCCACCTGAAACAATAGTGTCGCGGTATTACGTCATCACGCAGCTGCGTGGCTCAAGGACGCGTACGTTCTAGACGGGACCTGTTATTTATTGAATCACTAGCCCAAGATTATGTCCTTTATTCTACTATAACGATTGCATAGGGAACTGTTGCAGAAAAACACAATACATAAGAGGTGATTGTAGGAATTCCAAAGTCTAACTAAATTAGACTTGCAAAAGAAGAAAATATCCTAAAACGTAACTCCATCAATGGCTAAGAAGAGGACTAGACACTCAACAAATCAACACAGAGTACGGGTAACAAGGAGCGCATAACTATGCGCCTACTCCATCCGACAGCCAAGCACGGAACTGAATCGTAATGCTTTTTCTCCTCTATAAAGTCATGCATCTGTCCCTCTTGCGGTTGATTTCTGAACTAATTTAATCGCAAAATTATTAAGAATAGCACTATTCCCATTCAGCCTAGCACTATCGACATCGTCAAGACTAGAATGTTCCTTGTCAAAAAGAAAAAAATACAAAGCGTCAACAAAGGAAAGCATGCATGTCGGGGCATGTCAGGACAAATCGCACAACTGCCGGGCAACAGAGGAAAGCAAACACAGAAAAACACTTGAACAGAGTGAACACTCACCACCATCGGACACGTACACTACATTCCCTCATTGTAAATCCGTTCGACACAAAATGCACGATTCAGCAGTGATGAACAACACATCGGCACCCCATCTGAAGCAGACAGAACCCCACCGAAGCTACGCCCTTCCACTAACGGCCAACGAATTGCTAGGAACATAATTAATGCGTCCACACCCGTCAGTGTCGAAGAGTGAATCCCTGCACCCCCTGCAGGCTATGCTCATTGGTCGTGACGTCATCCTATTGTCTCAGGCCTACACTGTTTTTTTTTCACTAATGCTCCTCTGAACGGGGTCCAGGTGAAGCAATAGTGCTGCGGTATACGTCATCATGCAGCTGCGTGGCTCGAGGACGCGTACGCTCTAGACAGGGGACCTGTTATTTATTGAATCACTATCCCAATTTCCTTTATTCTACTATAATGATTGCATTGGGATCTATCGCAGAAAAACACCATACATGAGAGGTGATTGTAGGAATTAAGCATTTCATTACCAAAGTCTTACTAAATTAGACTTGCAAAAGAACAAAATATCCTAACACCTACAATGGCTACATACAATGCGCTAATCGAGACATGTCCATCCTTTCCGAGAGCCAGGCAGCTAACTGAATAATGTCGCTTTGTTCCTCGACTGGATAAAGCCATGCACCTGTCCCCCGTCTGGTTACTCTCTGAACTAAATGAATCGCAAAATTATTTAGGATAGCACTACTCCCATTCAAGACAGCACTATCGACATGGTCAAGAATGTTCGTTCTGAAAAAAACTACATGTAGAAGGAAAACATGACAGAACAGGTCAGGGCATGTCAGCGCATGTTTGTCAAACAACAAGGGGGGGAAGCAAAGAGAAACACTTGAACAAAGAAGAAAACCAGCATCAAAGTATTTCTAAGCACACGGACTCCTCTTATTCAAAAACAGTGCTGATCATAAATCCGTCCAGGACAACACACACCATTTTTCGATTGCTACACTTTTTTCCAGTAACGGTCAATGCATTGCTACAGACTGCATGACATCATCACATCCTGCCTGAAGAAGACTGTGGCAAAGACAAACACTCCTATTCTTTATTGAATCGCAAGGTTATTTCCTTTGTCCGACTGTTAATAACGTTCATTTTCACAACAAAATTCAACACAAAAAAAGCACCATGCATATTAGCGATTTTCACCCCCAAAGGCTCATCATGGTCATTAGAATCACAACACCAGTAAACTACCACTGCCCTTTTAAAATAATAAGTGAGACCACTCAATATCATAACCAGGTTTGTGTAATACATGACCCTTTCTATGGTCACACATTCGTTGTCTGAGGCTACACCTGCGAGCAAAAAGGCGCGAAAGCCGGGGGCAAAGTCCTATTCGCGCTCGACGGAGGACTAGACACAACGCCTTTACGGGAACATGATTGCATTCCCACCATATTAATGATCATTTCATTGCAGTTTAGAAAAACTACAACAAAACTATAATTTTAGGAGCCTATTAAAATTCTACTTTCTATGGAAACTATAATTGGCCTATTAGGTGCATCGCTATTAATGAAGCACTCCAATTTTTTCTCTCTTCCCATTTCAGCCTTGCCATGCAGTGAAACAGACTCACATCCAAAATAATTAATTTACACTGAGGGTGCCGTGCTTCAGGAATTCCTATCCTGCGCTCAGATGCAAGCGTTTCTGCACGAATACCTATAACAGCTTACTACTTCAACATACCGAGCTCCTAACAACATCTAACAAACAAGCAGAGAAACGCACTACTCAGCTTTAGCATGCGACTTTCTTCTGCGCAAAAGCAGTGATTTGAGGAAAGAGCAGCAAAAATTGCGCACACTTGTGCTTGGCTTCAAAAACTGAAGCATATGCTAATAAACTAAAAAAAAGACACTCATGTCTGGTATCAGATAATTCTTGCATAATGCTACATACACAGCCTCATTGTCCCTTCGTAAAGAAAGCACAGGACGAGGGCACACAAATTCCTTTAAGCGGGAAGGGAAAAGGCTTAAGACGGAGTGCTCAGGAATAATAGCAGAGTCACCGGACATCGCTAAGCGGCTAACACAATATAACAAGGTCATAGCGGCGGGTAAAATTGCAACACTGCTAAAGAAGCCCCAACATGCCATGATGACGTCGTAAACCAGGAAAAAAAGCACGCCCGCACACACAGCAGCTCAGGAATGCACAAGGAGTGGTGCTTTATTGGAATTTATCCTCCACGCTCACATACCAGCATTTCTGCGCAAATACAGCATACAGCATACTGCATACAGCATACTGCATACAGCTTACTCCATCAACATACCAAGCAAAGTGAGTACTGACACTCAAAAACATATAACAAAAAACAAATTTCCTCTGCCGAGCGGCTTTCTCCTGCTCTACCTAGATGCTTACTTTTTCCCCTCACCTACATTCTGAGTAAAAGCAGTGAAAGAAGAAAAAAAATGCGAACATTTACACGCATTTGTGTCCCAATAGCTGTAACTGCAAGAAACCGTAGCGCACGCTATTAAACTGAGAGACACCCATTTCTGCCACCAGATAATTCCTGCATAATGCCACATACCCAGTCGCATTACCCTTGTGTAAAGAAAGCACAGGACAGGGATACACAAATTTCCTTAAGTGAGCAGGGAAAAAGCTTAGGTCGAACCGCTCAGGAATATTCGGAGAATCCCCGCTTATTGCTACGCGGCTAGCACAACATGACAGCAAAAAGATATTAGTGAAGGGTAAATATTGCAACACTACTGAACAAGTTCAGACATGCGACATCGCATACAAAATACTGCTCATCGTGAAAAGGGCTTAAGCCTGCGACCGAAAATCATAGAGCATACGGAACTTCATTTTTCTATTTCGCGTAAACTAAACGCGGTCTGCTTGGAAAATGACGCACAAATTTTCTTAGGGAGCAGAGAAACATAGGACTTTTTACTCCGTGCTCAGATACCAGCATTTCTGCTCAAAAAACCATGACTGCAAAATTAAGCACTGCTTACTTCATCAAGATATCGAACACCCAACAAAATCAAACAAACAACCCCACTTCCACTGACAGAACAATATTCAGCTTTTACCAGGAGGCTTTCTTCTGCGTAAACGTAGAGAAAATAAGAAAAGAGCAGCAAAAAATTACACGCACTTCTGCTCGCATAGCTAGAGAAAAGAGAAAAAATAAAATAACGAGGCACAGGCTAATAAACTGTGACAAAGACATTCATTTCTGCTATCAGATAATTATTGCATAATGCTAAATACTCATTTGCATTGTCCCTGCGTGAAGAAAGCACAGAAAAAGGACACACGATTTATCTTAAGCGAGCAGGGAAAGTCACTTCTACTCCGACAGCTTAATACCATAAAGTCAGTCACAGACAGATACATACTAACAAAACTCCATCAACAGGACCGGCGTCGGGCATTCATAAAATACCCTGCCCAAAACAGACTTCACCAGGTTCGCGAGGCAATTCCATTAAAAACGCTCGTCCTATCCTAGATATCCTAGATATCCTAGATATAGCAATGCAAACGCGACTGCCCTTATTTTTTAAACAACTATTTCACGCGATAGTACATAAATGTATCACTCGTGTCGCACGAAAAGGCAAACAGATAGCACTTACTTATCAAGTGGGGTCCCAGCACACAGACACAGAGACACACACTCACATTTTCACACTCACAAACACAGTCTATTTTCACAACCACATAAATCCATATTATTCCTCAGGTCCTAATAATGATCCTGTCATCAATCCTATCAATAATCATCCTACCATCGTCAAAAGAAGGCACATATATATATGCGAACGCAAAACAATAGGTCTTCGTTCCAGGTGTAATAGGATATCGTCACTCGGCCGGCGCGAACCAAAAAAAAAGAAAGGAATGCATGTTCGCTATACATCCACGAAGAAAACGGTGCCGTGCTTCTGCGCAGCGATCATTATACAGGAGTGAATTCACTTCGTTTTCCTTTCATTTTCTTGCACTCATATATTTTGCAAGAATACTATAGAGTAGAACGTGTAAATGTGAACATCATTCGCTACACACTGTAGCTCTCATCATTTTTAAACTAAACCACTTAACATGTGTTCATAGGCTTTCACTAAATAGGTGAGCCAATAATGACTCTAAATAAAATCAAATCAAATAATCATTCACCATCGCTGGCTGCAAGTTTGGGTACCCAACAGAGCAGTGCGCTCCCATCAACGCGCCTTGGACTGGCCTTACACACACACACACACACCCGAAGCCTTTTTGAATACATTCTGCTGTCGCCGGAATATAATATTTATTGCGAGGGTACTACAATGTCAGCTCTGTTGCTGTTTAAGTGATAAAACAGTGCGCTCACTCGAGAGCGAGAACGGGCCCGCGCGCGGCTCGCGTGGGGCGCGGTTCGGGCGCACTGTTTTATCTCTTAAGGCAGCACAGAAGTCATTTTTAACACCCAATTTTCCGCCCAGTTAATTAACACCCAGTTAAGTTAACACCCAGTTTAGTTAACACCCAGTCCCCGCGCCCTCTCAGTTTCTGAGTGGCTCTCGGATAGAGCAGTCGCACCGTCGCCGCAGGAGAAAAAGGTGAGTGATTTACCGACGTTTGCTTGTTTTTTTACCATGCTCGTGTTAAGCCTTTTCTCGCTGTACGCACATGTTTAGACTTGTTTAGTGTAGTGTTGTGTGGTGACGCTGTGGTTAGGCCTTTTCTCTTGCATGCCTAGACTTGTTGAGCAGTGCTGCCATTTTTACTTGCCGCTAGTACTTTGTTGTTCTCTGTCTTTCTCGCAGAGAGCTACGATGCTGGCACCATCTGGTGTGTTGCCTCTGCAACCGTCGTGCCCCAGTCGCCCGCACCGGCGTGATTTCTTCAAGATGGCGTCGTTGATTTTCAAATAACTTTTTTCCCACTGTCTGCTTCCTTTCTATATAGTTTTTTTTCTACAACCCAAGTTATACATATAAAATCCACGTCAAGTATTGCATTGAGTTAGATTTTGCACAATTTAAAAGTTTAAAAAATTTAAGTAAAAAATATTTTAATATAATTGAAAGTAAAAAGTGCAATACTTGCCATGGATTTTCTGTGTAAAGCTTGGGTTGTATAATTACTACTGCAATGTTCCCTCCCCCACATTCCTGCCCCACTCGGCCGGGTTTGAACCAGATCTTGGGCTCAGCCAGTCAACACGTTAGCCTCTGAGCTACCGAGGTGGTCAGCCCAATACTGAAATTCCGAAATTGGCGCTGATGCTCAAACTGTATAGGCTCACACGTTGTCTGTAACTAATTTGAACGGTTGTTGAAAAGGGGTCGAAGCCACATCGCATATTGTGGTCTATGGAGGGTCAGACCATTTGGGATGCTCAGTGGCGGATTTCCAAACCAGCCCATATCGCCGCGGACTCCAGTTCACGCGGCGTCACCGGCGTATAGCGGCCGCAGAACGCCATGAAATGACATTGCGGCCGCTTCTATTGTGTTCAGAGCGTGTTACTGGACGGATGATGAGCGAAAGGTGATCTGTTCAGGTGCCTCTGGTTGATGATAAGGCATGTAGAAGCTTTTATGCGTCTTGCTTTTGGGAACATGATATAGTCGATTGAAGGGACGAGCCTGTAAGGGGGAGAGAACGCCTTTACTGGTCGAAGGCCGAACGTAGGAAAAAGAACTGCAGTCACGTCTCGCGCCTCTGTGGCGCAAACTAAGCGGAGAGGTTCGCGCGAGCGGGGGAATCAAACGTTCGCATAGGACGCAATGTCTTTGGGTATTTCAACGCGGTCAAGCAGTGAACTTTTTTCCCCGCTTTCCATGCTGCTCTAAAGGGGCAGTAAAACAAGGTGTGCATTTCTCTGCATTATATCAGCGCAACTTATGCAGTGAAAGCTCGCTGTACTTATTATCGCTGAAATCCGAAAGGCGCTTGGATGTGGATGACATATTCAATGCACTCTGTCGCTTTTTAGCTCCACCCTGTGATCTCACTTGACGTCATTTTGACTTGGAGCTTTCCTCACCAATTATGAATGAATGTATTTTATTCCCACTTTAAGTCGTGGTTGGAGCCTTGAAAAAAAAAAGTCGCAGTAACGACTTGACGGGTTCACAGCTCCCGTACAAAATGACATTGGTTAAGCGAGACGAAAAGCATCCGTGGAAGGTAAACTATAAATGCATGCAATATGAATATCTTTCTTTGACACTGTCCAAATGAATCAATAGGGGCTCGTTCAAGATGCAAGGCAATATATATGAACACTCTGTTCACCATATCTGATTCTCATCGGGGGATATGCCGAAACCTCTTGGCGCGATTATTATAATAACTATGCTCTTTGAGGTCAATTAGTGATAAGATATTATCTAAGGACGTTTTATGAGCAGTACGGTAATAACACAAAAGTTTATATCGATACGGGTTATTAACAATAATCAGCGAGTACCGTTCAAACAAACCAGTTGTGGTGTGGTTATATGGTGGACGATCCAAAGTTCGGGGGAATTTATTTTGCAACACAAGCAACCTATGTAGGTTGGACATTTTCGTTGTTCCCATACCAAGAAGCAGTAGTTAAAATGTGTGTACAATAATGAGTTTTAAAGTAGCATAACTCGTTTGGTTAGATGCTTACGATATCTATACAGAAAACCAAAGAATCGCGATGCCTTGGAATGCACGTCATCAATGACCAAGAAAGTAGTAGTGTAGAAGAAAAAGTTACACCGAGAGTTTTGCATTTCCTACTATGTCGGCAACTGTGTTATCTATTTTAAGATTTACTGAGGGCTGAACTTGTTTTTGCGTTGAAGAAAACCGCCTTAGTTCTACTGGCGTTAGTGTTCAAACAGTTAGGATCAGCCAAATACTTTACCCGTTCCAGTACCTCATTTGCATGTGTGACTATCCCGTCAGGGTCTGAACCGTGAAAAAAGATGCTCGCGTCGTCGGCATGTATGATAAACTATATGGTATGATAAACACTAAAGAGCAAAGGACCAAATAAGCTACCTTGCGCTGCAGTACAGAAGAGTAGCCATTAATGACAACCTTCTGATGCCTATTATCTAAATATGACGAGGACAGCGAAAGTGTCGGGCCCCGGATTCCACAACGCGACAGTTTTAGTAATAGTATCCTGTGTGAAAACGAATCAAATGCTTTGCTGAAATCAATAAAAATTCCCAGAGTAATGAGTTTCTTTTCAGTGTTTTATTAGTACGGTTCCTTTCTGTACTAAAACAGCCAGCTCAGTCGATCTGTTCTTTCGGAAACCGAACTGCCATTATAATCAAGGGTTCCACGAATGATTTTACTTCACTTACGGAAATTGACTAGATGAATGTTAATGATATTACATTCAAGCCCTAAACGGTTCAAACATCAAACTGGAAAAGAAATGCATTCAATTTAGCTATCACACTTGCACCACGTTTTCTAGCACGCAGAACACCGCAAGCGCGAATGAATATACGGCGCTACAGTTCACGAATCTCAGGTAAGCGATGGGTCGTCGTCTTGGTCACCTTCGAATGGTTCGGACGACTGGGCTGACGTACTTTGGATTGAACCACGCGGCATCGCGTCACTATCTCGTGTGGCTCAGTGGTTAGTGTGCTGCCCATGTGACGTTGTATCTGAGAGGTACCGGGTGGGAATCGCGCCAGCCCAACTATTGATGTTCGCCTCGGCATTGGGCGCTTAGTATTGTTTAGTCGAGCCGGAGATGTCAGAGATGTCATGACGCTGAATTTCAGAACGACGGAGGGCGAAATGTACTTCTACAGAAGCAAACGGACCAATCCGCCTCACAGCTGATAATGAAGTCTGTTTATTGGCTGGAAATTTTAAACGTCACGTCCCTCCATAGCGTAGAACTCATCCCGGACTGCAAAAGACCACGTAGTCTGGAGTAGTAGTCTGGAGTAGAGGCAAAAGTCCACGTAGTGGTGGAGAGAAGCGTGCGGGTTACTCATGTTTGAAAGCATTTATATATGTCACTGAGCAGGCAGGAGCTGCTTGGGTATACTGCTTGTACGCGGTGGCCTTGGGAGAGAGAAATGTTTGGGATCACCTCTCAACCTTCCTGTTTCGGATTAATTCCATCCTAATAGAAATAGAATAAAATGAAAGTATGAAATACAGATAGCAACTATTTCACTGACCTCTCGCACTACTCCGTTACTTGAAGGTGTGGCGGCATATCCAGCGCCATCACATCAAGGCGCGAATAATAAATAGCCTTGTCTCGCTCAGCCCGAGCTCTCGCTCTGACCTGGCCTGGTCTCGATAGTGTTCAGTAGCACTACAAAGGTGCTAGTGGCCATCTTCAAGTTCGTTCAGTTCCTAATTTCAATTTGAAATGCAAAAATGTTGCCTACACTCTAAACCCAGTGACGGATAGCTGCCGTGTGATCAACTGGCACATTTTTATTAAAAAAAGGTGCCAGATGTCTTCAAGGGGCACGCGGTGCCTGCGAGAGCTGCGGGTGCCATATGCTCCCTGAAGCAACCGGTACGACATCCCTGCTGACGCCAGGAGCCACAGTGTACCGGACGTATCGAAGGGTTACTTGTACCCCGTAATACGCGAAACACATTGCGCCTCTCGAGTTCCCTAACAGAAAAATGACCTCCACGCTTCGCAAAAAAAGAAAAAGCAGAAAATGCTCCAAGCACATCGAACATGAAACACCAAATTTTATTGGCTTGCACATACCTTTAAATTGCATCCAGTACATAATCCTTTGCCGAATGGAAAGCATACACGGTTCACTAATCCCAACACACACATATGGAGCACACGTTTTATTTAGTTGCACGTTGCACGGGTTGCACGTTGCACGGGCACACAACCCATCCGATGATCCGATGCACCAGGCAGTCCTCCAAATGCCGAACACACAATCCTCGAAACTTCGAACACGGAACACGACAGTTCCTCAAACGAAATGACCGAGGAACAATTGTCCAACAAGTGGCAACAGACACCAATTCCATGTGAGAAGCAGTTGCAATCTTGAACGCGTATGTGTGACTGTTGAGACAGGAAACAACCTGTAAAGACACCGAAGTGAATATTACGCTGGTATTGTTCCAACGTTAATGCTGGAATAGTATTCCATTTTGTAACTCACCTCCTCGTAATCGATACAGTCCCACGGTCACCTATAACGAAAGGAAAGAAGGTTAGCTTTGCTCAATTGGTAGAGCCCTGGACCGGTAATCCAGAAGATGTGGGTTCGATCCCTACAGCTGGCTAACCTTTTCAGTGACTTTCATCTTTCGTCGTTGATTTCTTAGGCAATTTGAGGCTTTGTTTGTATATGTCCTTTCTGTGTTGTTCCAGCCTCAGAACATCAGTTTAGCTGTTGTTCAACAGGTGCCCCTTGCATCGATTTCCGTCGTATGAATGTGTGTATCGGTGAGCAAAAATGTAAGAGTGAAAGGAGGATGAGTGCGAGAGAGTGGCTGGTTTGTCGTCTCTTCAGATGACGCACCCCGAAAGTCGCTGGAGAGGTGTGTTAGCTTAGCTCAATTGGTAGAGCCCTGGACCGGTAATCCCGAAGATGTGGGTTCGATCCCTACAGCTGGCTAACTTTTTCAGTGACTTTCATCTTTCGCCGTTGATTTCTTAGGCAATTTGAGGCTTTGTTTGTATCTGTCCCTTCTATGTTGTTCCAGCCTCAGAACATCAGTTTATCTCTTGTTCAACAGGTGCCGCTGGCGTCGATTTCCGTCGTATGAATATGTGTATCAGTGAGCAAAAATGTAAGAGTGAAAGGAGGATGAGTGAGAGAGAGTGGCTGGTTTGTCGTCCCTTCAGATGACGCACCCCGAAAGTCGCTGGAGAGGCGTGTTAGCTTAGCTCAATAGGGTGAAACGCCTCGGCCAGGTGGCGTGCAAGTTCACTGCGTACTGCGCCACTCGCGGTGGCGGAGTAATTACCGTCTCGCGCCAGCCAGGCCATAGGCGCAGCTGTTTCCAGCGAAAGCAAGTGAACGGCTACTTCTGCGTTGTGCCGCCGTGCTTTCCTAGCTATGGCAATGTTGCGTCTATTTTGTGGATTCGGCAAGGTGGGGAACGTAGAAGCATACTTCACAGGAGCGTTATTTTTGAAGATGGTGCGCGATGTTTGGTAGAATATCTAGAGCTGTGTACTGGACAGGTATCACTAAGGAATCAACATTGCTACTACACTCAAATCCAAGTCCAGTTATATGTTCTCAACCTGTCCAGGGGTGTTTTGTTTGTGTACAGTCCGAAGGAGACACAGACTGTGGTAGTCACTCGGGATGACTCGTTTCTTTCAGAATTAATCCCAAAGCTAGACTATTTTTACTTTACATATCTCCTCAATGAGCTCAGTGAGACCGAATAAACTTGTGGCTTATATTATTTGAATATCAACATTTGCTTTATTCTGTAGCAATGTTCTAACAATTGAATAAATGATGCTCAAATGGAAGCCAAAGGTGCGTTACTGACTTCAGTGGTTAAAAGGACAGTCTCGTGCCAACACTGTTGTTTCAAAGCCCCACTGAAATTACGTTCCATAGGGTTTAGAGACATATTCACTGCACTGGGACACATTTTTTGGACCGGAGTGCACGAGTTGATGATAGGACGCTCAGGACTTGTCCTCGCTACAAAAGCTATGCCGCTCCGGGGTTTTCACTGTCAGAACGAAAGACAGGAAGTCGCCCGTGTGGATGAAGTTTGGTGACAGCTTTTTTTGTTGGCCTTTTTCTTTTCTTTTTGTGGTCGTAATACCCTCTACTACAAAAAAATATTTTCTCCTGTATACGAAAAAACACCATCGAGATTTTTTAGTATGTTGTAGAGCAAGGCTCGTTCTATAAAACTGCGTTGGTTTCAGCCGTATCCTCCAACCTCTTCATTGCGTGTTTTACGCTCGATTGTAGCGAATTTTGGAAAAATCGCATACTTCCTCTTTTTTTCCTACAATGACTGTGAAAGTTACGTGTCTGGCGATTTTTCCTGTTGAAGTATTCCTTGGGGCCTTGGCAGGAAAAAAAATATTCATTAAAGTTTAATGGTTTGATTGTCCACAAAAAAATCGCGAAGTAGGAGGAAAATTGCGAAACTTCCGGCCTTTGTATCCCTGCACCGATTACAGCACGACAACCGGGATTTGGATGCTGTGTAGAGCATAGTTTCCTCTATCCGCAAAAGAAAACCACACAGTTCTAGGTGCTTTCTATGATCCGCACCTGCCGTTCACGCCAGGCACGGTTTTCGCCAGCGCTGCGAACTTTACTCGTGTCTAGCACCCGCCACATTGAGATTTGGGAAGAAATGTTTCGTGGTGTGTCGTTTTGCACTATTAGCGACTGCTAAAAAAATTTTTCGTAAAAATTCGGGATCGTTTTGTGGGGGCCGACCAGGTCAGCTGGATCATTTCGCGTGGAATCGTCCAGCAGCACACTCCGGCATACACGGGACGGTAGTTTCGCCTTCCGTCGACAGGGGAGAAATTGGCGCTGGCGTCGTTCCGCTAAACTCCAGGCGCGCGCCCCTATTGGTAGAGCCCTGGACCGGTAATCCAGAAGATGTGGGTTCGATCCCTACAGCTGGTTAACCTTTTCAGTGACTTTCATCTTTCGTCGTTGATTTCTTAGGCAATTTGAGGCTTTGTATCTGTCCCTTCTATGTTGTTCCAGTCTCAGAACATCAGTTTATCTCTTGTTCAACAGGTGCCGCTGGCGTCGATTTCCGTCGTATGAATGTGTATCAGTGAGCAAAAATGTAATAGTGAAAGGAGGATGAGTGAGAGAGTGGCTGGTTTGTCGTCCCTTCAGATGACGCACCCCGAAAGTCGCTGGAGAGGCGTGTTAGCTTAGCTCAATTGGTAGAGCCCTGGACCGGTAATCCAGAAGATGTGGGTTCGATCCCTACAGCTGGCTAACCTTTTCAGTGACTTTCATCTTTCGACTATTAACCTCGCTTGTAATGTACATCGTCGCTTCACCGATGCAGTCGATCCTCTCCTGCCGCCATTTGCAATGCGTCCACCGTCTGCAACAGAATGTACTTCGATTGTCAAACACGAGTGAAACGCAGGTGTCGTACGATGCATCACAGCTAGGTTGACTTACCCTGAAAAAAACATTAGACCTGTACTTAAAAAGCAAGGTGTCATCCTTCTCAAAAGCGAGGTTGCAACGCAGACAGCGGGCGGGAAGGAACGTACTGCGGGAGAATACGTTGTGCCATGTCACTCCTCACCGGAGGAGCGTGGAGCAACGTAGTACGCTCCATCGAAGTCACGCATATTTAGCCGGCACACGCATTATTCAACAAGCACACCAGTACGAGGTTCAAGTGACGGCTTTGTACCTGCTGAAATTTGGCGATGAGGTTCGCTGGGCTTGCTATTTGATTACCGTTACCGCTGTTTCCAGACGGTTACGGCTGTGTACCCGCTGCACTTTCTGAGGGAGCTTTTTTAACTGGCACATGTCCGTCACAGGATTTAGACTGTAGAGCTTGCAGAGTCTGTCTGGGTCAGGCAAGGTGTGTCTAGCGAAGTGAATTGCTGGCGGAACTGCAACGGCTGTCTCTGCCGGGCCGTTCTAGTACAGAAATATGTGATTCTTCGATTGTGGTCGATAGAGTATCATGATATCTTCATTGTGTCCTTCATTGTTTAAGTGTGCTGACTTGTTTCAGACTGGTACGAAGATAAAACAGGACCCTGTGGAGGACGTTTGCTGCCCAACATCTACTACGACCCTCCCTTTTCCTACCTAGCTGTTACACATTGTATGTGGTCCAACACCCTGGTCAGGTACGTCTTTTATGCGGGAATACGCAAATTCAGTGGAGTATACACTAAGTACACACTATACACATAAGAGGACATGCGTAGAAAAGCTTGCCCATGGGGTCCATGACGACGAAGCATGACCTTATAGGTAGTGATGAGTGCGGGCACGAAAGTTCGTACCCGCACACGTACCGCAACCGCACAACCCGCATCCGTACCCGAACATCCCGACGCCTATCCGCATACCAGCCGATATACCCGCAGCCCAATGCGTACTCATATATGAATTATATGCCACATGATCGTGACGGCACGAAATGAGTTATTGATACTGAGGACAATGTCCTTCCTTTAGCGAGCCATTTTTCCAACGCGTACGCTGTGGCCACTGCGGACATGGTTGCCAGCTTACTCATGCGAAGTGTACCAGTCTTGGTGTCGAAAGATAGCCGAAGTTAGCCCTATGTGGCAAACAATAACAACAACTTTATTTTGAGATGACGAATTGGATGTGGAACGTCTTGTAAAGTATTTTGGGCCAAGTGTTCGAATGAATCGGGTCATACACCCCAATCCAACGGGTTGGTTCTGCGCCTGCTGGTACTGCGGGTATACCTCCGTAATCCGCTGAGGCAGTGCGAGTCTACCGGCACCTTGCCCGCAACCCGCGATGACACGGAATTGTGTACTCGAAAATAACAAACTTGCGCGGGTACCCGCGGCTATCCGCGGGTTTACCCGCACTGCAGTCATCTTTCCTTATAAGCACAACGACAAGGACGCGACGTAACAACACAACGCCAGCCTGTGTTGTGTAGTTACATACATCATTGTACTTGTTACAAAGTTGTTGTTGTGTTTCGTTGTAAAAAACTGTTTTCTCAACGCAATGCGGGCGACAAGAATACGTATCCGTAACGCATGCATTGCCTTCAGCAAAGATATTTCATCTTTGAACTCCAATTGGCCATGCAATGGGAGCACGAACTGCTTCTTGAATAGGTTCATTGATTTTCAGTCCAATGTGTGGCAAAAGCACAACTGATCGAAAATTTGATCCAATTGAAAATTTTCTAATTGGACCCTTTACTTTTTTTCGACTGGGACGATTATCCGAACTGTACTACCAGCATGCTCTGGTATGATGCACCTCCTTAATTTCATCACAAGGAATATAGCGTTTTTGAAACACAGCTGTTACACCCTTGTCTTGTGGCTTACACAGTGCGACTTCCGGTATACACTTCCTTAAAACTTTTCTTTTTTGGCAAGGTAAGACGTCCTGTAATAATGCGGTTCCCAATGTTTCGCTCTACTTGGAGTTCGTCAGCCTGGCGCTGCGCCAGGCTAACGAGCTCCAAGTAGAGCGAAACAGCTGTCCCTGGCTGGGAGTGCACGATCAAATTGTAAACATATGCTCAACGTGCAGCTACAGAGCTTCGGCTATTTTTTTGCTTTATATATATATATATATATATAAAGTGAAATAATAAGACTTGGACTACAGATTACACGAACGTTAACAAAAACTAATTTATTTAATGGGCAATTTAACACATAGATTAAAAAAAGAATGGTCGACGTTTCGACAGACAAAAAGTCCTCTCTCTCTCTTCTGTCCTGACTCTTTTTGTCTCTTTTAGTCTCTTTTTGTCCTGATGAAGACAGTGCCACTGTCGAAACGTCGACCATTCTTTTTTTAATCTATGTGTCACATTGCCCATTAAATAAATTAGTTTTTGTTAACGTTCCTGTAATCTGTAGTCCAAGTCTTATTATTTCACTTTTATTCAACTTCATAGCCGTCTGATATATTAACCTATTTGTTCTATATATATATATATATATGCAATACGCTACAAAATTTAGGTTCGAACGACCAGGATGTTGAATATAGATAGGGGAGAAAAGACACCAGAGACTGACGTAGGGAGTAGGGGAAAGTTATTTATTAAGCTGGCATTTAAACTAAGGGTCTGGGGAAGTCTACGTTTCGGCGGAAGCTCCGCCTTCTTCGGGACTGAGAGGAAAATCTCTGTACAAGGTCTTTTAAAAGGTTACAAAAGTGTCGTCACAGTTGGTACAATTCCACTGTGAGGCAGTCGTTAGTGAGTCATGTTCTGGAAGATTCCGGAAGGTTCCTGGGTCATCGGCCGGGGAGATTACGTGCCAGAGCCTTGGGTCGCGCTCGTTGAAAACCTGTTGTCCGGGGTGTTCTTAGAGTCATTGTGTCCAGCTGTAAAGAAAAGAAGAAAAGAGGCAGCGGGCACTCCGAGGACATACAGAAAAAAAGTTATCCGGATATGCTTCTTACAGTTGATAGCACTCCTTTATCCTCATTTATTACAGATTGGAATTTGTAGATCAAGTACCATTCGCGTTGCTCTCTGCAGCGATCGGATGTGAAATTTGACTCTAAAATAAAAAGTGCGACGTTATTAATGGAATGACCGGGTCGACTAAAATGGCGAGAAACCGGGAGGCTACCTTTTTTCGAAACATCTGATCGGTGGTTATTGAATCGAATCCTAAATGAATTTTTACTTTGACCTACATATTGCGCGGAGCATGTTGTACATTGAATGATATAAATAATGTTACTGGAGTTACAGTCAAAGTCGCCATTGATTTTAAGGGAGAAGTTGGAGTTTGTACTCTTGACCGCTGCCGTGCTTTGCATTGATTTGCATATTTGGCATCTTTTACCATTGCATGGATGGCATCCCGCCGTAGGTGTTAATGGTTTGGGAACTTTGGAGTTGACTAGTCTATCTTGGAGGTTGCGGGCACGTCTGTAGGTAACTCGTGGCTTCTCGGCAAATATTTGTCGTGTCCGTTCAGATTGCAGAAGGATGCTATGTTTGCGGTGGAGGATACTGTTAATATTACCCGCGCCTGCACCAAAGGTAAGAACAAGGTTTACGCGATCGCCCTTGGGTTCGTCGTTGCGTTTACCGAATAAGTTCCTCCGGTCTGCTTGTCGTGCTTTGGACAGGGCGTCTCTTACTAGACTGGTTGGAAAATTACGATTAACGAAGGTCTGCTCTAGTTCCGCGAGGTTTTTGTTTAGAACATCGTCGTCCGAGCAGATCCTCCTGTATCGGAGTGCCTGGCTATAAGGAATGGCGAGTTTAGTATGGCGCGGGTGGCAACTGTTAAAGGAAAGATACTGCTGAGCATCAGTTGGCTTTCGGTACAGGTCAGTGGAAAAACCCTTCCCGGTTAAGGTTACTTTTACATCTAGGAAATTAACAGTCGTTGCCGAGAAGGAGCCAATACCAACTCCAAGGATACCAACTCCATCTTGACTTGGACAATTTCGCAAGACGTATGCGCCTAAAAGAATATTTTTTCGACAAACCTAACTCCAATCCGAATCCCTTTAAACCAACTTCTGATTTCACACCCGATGCCAACCGCGACAAAGCCCTGGATATGTACATCAAGGCTGTTCAAAGGGATGTACTTGACGCATACAACAATTCATCTAACCGCAAAACTAAACCAAATTTAACAGCAGCTGAGCAGCGCAGCCTCTCCGACTTACAGAACTGTGGCGATATCATTATCAAAAGGGCAGTCAAGGGAGGGGCAATCGTAGTGATGGACAAACAGGACTACCTTAACGAGGGCTTCCGACAACTGGGCTGTAACACGTTCTATGAGCCGCTTGACAGTGATCCAACAGATAAGATAGCTGCCGAAATCACCAAAACCCTAAAATCCCTAAAAGCGCGTGAAATAATCGACTCCTGCCTATATGAATTTCTAGCCCCCCAAAACCCTAAACCAGGCAGGTTCTACATGTTACCGAAAATCCATAAACCAGGAAACCCAGGGCGACCTATAGTTTCCTCAATCGGCACCGCCACGGAGAAAATTTCTAGCTTCGTTGACCACCTCCTTAAAGATATACCGCCCCGATTACCCTTATATATTAAGGACACCAACCATTTCCTCGAAATACTTAGCAAATGTGAAACACCCAATGCAAGCTTGCTTGTAACGCTAGACGTTACCTCCCTTTACACTAACATCCCACATGAGGATGGCGTGCTAGCAGCGGAGGCGGCGTATCTGAAGTACTCCGATCGCGCGGTTGACCCATCTGTATTACCAACTCTACTCAACTTGATCCTCAAAAAAAATAACTTCGAATTTGACGGCCGCCACTATCTACAAATAAATGGCACAGCTATGGGAACCAAGATGGCACCAACGTACGCAAATATTTTCATGGGTGCACTAGAGGAAAAATTTCTAGCCGTGCGCGACAAAAAACCTACTCTATACAAACGCTTCTTGGACGACATATTCATGCTTTGGCCACACTCCGAAGAAGATCCCAAAGGATTCATTCGCGATTTCAACCTGGTACACCCCGCCATGAAGTTCACCCAGTCCTTCTCGGCAACGACTGTTAATTTCCTAGATGTAAAAGTAACCTTAACCGAGAAGGGTTTTTCCACTGACCTGTACCGAAAGCCAACTGATGCTCAGCAGTACCTTTCCTTTAACAGTTGCCACCCGCGCCATACGAAACTCGCCATTCCTTATAGCCAGGCACTCCGATACAGGAGGATCTGCTCGGACGACGATGTTCTAAACAAAAACCTCGCGGAATTAGAGCAGACCTTCGTTAATCGTAAGTCTAGTAAGAGACGCCCTGTCCAAAGCACGACAAACAGACCGGAGGAACTTATTCGGTAAACGCAACGACGAACCCAAGGGCGACCGCGTAAACCTTGTTCTTACATTTGGTGCAGGCGCGGGTAATATTAACAGTATCCTCCACCGCCACCATAGCATCCTTCTGCAATCTGAACGGACACGACAAATATTTGCCGAGAAGCCACGAGTTACCTACAGACGTGCCCGCAACCTCCAAGATAGACTAGTCAACTCCAAAGTTCCCAAACCATTAACACCTACGGCGGGATGCCATCCATGCAATGGTAAAAGATGCCAAATATGCAAATCAATGCAAAGCACGGCAGCGGTCAAGAGTACAAACTCCAACTTCTCCCTTAAAATCAATGGCGACTTTGACTGTAACTCCAGTAACATTATTTATATCATTCAATGTACAACATGCTCCGCGCAATATGTAGGTCAAAGTAAAAATTCATTTAGGATTCGATTCAATAACCACCGATCAGATGTTTCGAAAAAAGGTAGCCTCCCGGTTTCTCGCCATTTTAGTCGACCCGGTCATTCCATTAATAACGTCGCACTTTTTATTTTAGAGTCAAATTTCACATCCGATCGCTGCAGAGAGCAACGCGAATCGTACTTGATCTACAAATTCCAATCTCTAATAAATGAGGATAAAGGAGTGCTATCAACTGTAAGAAGCATATCCGGATAACTTTTTTTCTGTATGTCCTCGGAGTGCCCGCTGCCTCTTTTCTTCTTTTCTTTACAGCTGGACACAATGACTCTAAGAACACCCCGGACAACAGGTTTTCAACGAGCGCGACCCAAGGCTCTGACACGTAATCTCCCCGGCCGATGACCCAGGAACCTTCCGGAATCTTCCAGAACATGACTCACTAACGACTGCCTCGCAGTGGAATTGTACCAACTGTGACGACACTTTTGTAACCTTTTAAAAGACCTTGTACAGAGATTTTCCTCTCAGTCCCGAAGAAGGCGGAGCTTCCGCCGAAACGTAGACTTCCCCAGACCCTTAGTTTAAATGCCAGCTTAATAAATAACTTTCCCCTACTCCCTACTTCAATCTCTGGTGTCTTTTCTCCCCTATCTATATATATATGCAATATATATATATGTATATGCGATAGGCATGCTACTTTCACTATTCTCTCTGGGCCGGCGGCGTTCTTGGCCATATGTTGCTCAACCGTCAAGCGACTAATTACCTAAGAATCGTTGAAAAAGCTGCGAAGCTGTCCCAAAAGAGAACATCTGTTCCTTACGGTGACTTCATATCGTTACCATTTTGATAAAGAATCCGTTCGGTACATAGTCCGCGAAAAATTTGTGGAGGAACTCCTTTTTTTCTTGATGTTCTTTCTTTTCTGTTCATTGCGCATCTTCGGAGACGCGTCTTTTCTTCACCCCCAGTGTGAGAGGGTGGAGGAGCACAGTACCGCCTCATGCATCGAAGATGAGCTTTAACTTGCAGAAATAAAACAAAAGCGTGTGTATGGGGTGACTCTATCTGAACTGCCCTTACCTTGGGTTGCATTTTCTGTTTTCTGATAATATTTTTTCCAGGACGCAAGAGGCGACAGTGTGGTCTTTCTTCCTCTCACATTGGGGAAAGAAAGAAAGACGGGTCTCCGAAGATCCGAAATGAACAAAATAAAGAAAAGTCAACGTACAGGTGGACGCATCATCACAGTATCATGCGCGCAGGGAAGAATTTGAAAATATTTGAGAAGGAAGAAAACAAATGCACAAAAATATTCCGCTACGCTAAACATTTCGGGATTGCCGTTGTTTTCAAGTCATTTTCTTCAGCAAGACGCTCTAAATGTACGTGAAAGTATTGTACGCTTGCAGCAGTTGGAGATTGCCACATGTGCGCCACGAAGTCTCAGAGGCAGTCAATAAGCTCACATGACCATATGACTCTCGTTTTGCAGGATAGTGAACACGAGTGAATGCGATGACATGCATCTTGATCAATGCTACCAACATCTCATCCCTGCATATAAGTAAGGGTCACCTTTCATAATGGCTTCTCTCAGCGGATGAGTCGGTAGCGTATCCAAAGCGCCGATCCAAAGATAGCGGATTCTAAGCAGGCCGATGACGCTGGTTACTTTTTTTGGAAGGGTACAAATCGCTGAGGAACTCCGGTGTGGATGGTTTTTATATGTTGATAGTACGTCCATGGAATATCCAGTGGATTAAAATGGATATCTATTACACGTGCACAATATCCAGGACTACACGTCTTATGGATGTTCATAAGACGTTTCTGGTTATCTGGGAAGATTCAAAGCAGGCCGATGACGATGGCAAGTTCTTTGGAAGGGCACAAGTTGCTGAAGAACGCAGTCTTCCACGACTGACATTAAATCTGGTGTCTCATGTGCCGAGATTTCGGCACATGAAAAAAGCAAAAAAAAAAGTAACGTGTGGACAACGTTAATCCACAGACGCGACCGTCTTCGCGTCGCTCGTGATCGCACTTGTCTGGCGACAAAAAATTTCGAACTATGATTATGATCACGATTACTTACCTTCGCAATGGGACAGTTGGCCTCCATGAAGGGGGAAGGTGCTTACATTAACGTATAAACTACGTGTTTTCTACACTGCGCGTAAGCAATACCGTTCGAAGGTAGACATGGAATGATGGGAATGATGGCATGTAGTCTTGAGTCGGAGTGCCAACATGAAAGGAAGGCTGCTGAATAGCCGCATTGTTTTCATAAAAACTCAGGGCAACAGATGTTGCCTGTCCCAGTCGCAGAGCCCACTGGTGCCCTTGCCTGATGCCCCTCAACGGAGAGCAGAGCATAGACGCTTAGCACGAAGACGCAAATACGGCTCGCATTTACAACTACTAAGAAGTCAGAACAATGTCTCTCAATGGTGATTAGCTCCGAGAGTGTTGAAGATGGCCATCTTAGTTCCTGTTTTGGGACAGCTCTTTTCCAATAGCGTACCTACTCTGCCTGTACGAAAATTTCTGGAAGCTAATTTGTTTATTTACAGGGACGACTTGAATAGAAGTCTATGCTACACAACGACAGACACGCAAAATGCGCCTACATTTTCAGGAGTAGTAGGATTCAACGTAGATAATTTCTGTAAGGCGAGCGCTCTTATAGATGGACTAACAGCGGTAAGCATCACTACGGGAAAAAATCATATATTTCGTATTTTCGTGTTGTTTAAATTGTTGAAATGTAAACGAGGTCGTAGCGCTGGGAAGTAATAGAACGCTTGTTTTTTTCGATTGTGCGAACTTTTTTCTGCGAAAATACTTTGTTTTGAATTTTCCGGTAACTGCATTTCCAAGGAAATTGTTTCGCGCGTGATGAAAAGAAGATACGAGGATTGACGGCATTAACGTTTAATAGCGATGGATCGTATTAATGATTGATTAGTATTGTGCGAGCTCCAAGCGTCTCAGCAGAAGACTATTAGTGATGAGGTACTCTGGTACTACAGACGGACCGCTTCTTGATAGAACCAAAGAATAGATCCGATACTCAGGTTTAAGGAAACCCAGTGTTGCAAACCTAGTGGAGTTATTGCCGTGGTGTCCTTCTTCACATATGATTAGTGATACCTCCCAAGCAGCACGCCAATATTGGTCCAATATTGGCCCAATGTGGGCTGCCAATATGGGGGTGCACATATTGGCAAGCCCGTTTTGCGCCAATATTGCCAATATTTCTGTAATATCACCAACGGGGAGTTCGTGTAATAATAAAGAATTATCCTGTATAATATTCACCACCGATAATACTTTTCTCTGATCTTTGCTTTTTTATTTCTGCGGATCTAATTGATCCACGTTGCACATGATTGCAAAAAAAGCAGACAAAACACGGCATCGCCCAAAAAGAACGAACAACTACGCCCGCCTTGCTGAAGGCCACAAGCAATCCCACGCAGCTGCCAATGCCAAAGATCCCTCAGAAGCCTTCATTGGGATCGCAATATTCTGTGAACTAAAAATTTCCCACCCGCTCCGAGACTACAAAGGAGCGAAACACTTTCGTGACGGTGACGGACATACGCCAGAGCAATTCACACGGCTTGCAGCAATTTGAAAGCACCTAATTTTACAGAAGAGCCATCCCTTCCTATCAGACATTGTGTTTTTTACTTAAAGGATAGCGAAGGAAGATGGCGGCTATTTCCAGAACGGGGAATGTTGAGTTGTCGAATTCTAGCGAACCTGACATTGGGATTGCCAAGTACGTTGACAGTTTCGAACTATGTGTATCATCTGCGGGAAGTTGTTGGATGTAACGATATCCTGAATTGGGTATTTCACACGGTTCAACGTTCAATCTTGACGTGCTGCTTGGGCATTTGTGCAACACGAGTACGTGCAATTTTCTATATTTTGAGTCAATATGGGGTGTACGCGGGCAATATGGGGCCCATATCGCCAGGATTTTTCCAATATTGGCTCAAAGTGGGCATTATGGGGCCTGTATTGTCCATTTTCATCCAATATGGGAAAACTCTTGGCGAAACAGGCCCCATACTGGACCCGTATCGCCAATGACCAGCCAATATGGGCCCAATATTGTGTGCTGCTTGGGTCCACTGACACAATGAATACGTCACTCACAAAGCAAGTCGTCTACCTCAGGCGGATCCTTCGCCTCGCAACCAGAGAAACAAAACTCCTGGCATGTATACATCATTTTTCTCAACACAACTGTATCTGTGCTATTTCGGATCTCAACACTAAACAGTACATTATTTACTACACCTGAAGGCACTTCAGGAAAAGCACGCTTCACCGGAGTACTACCGGTTTCAGCTATAACAACACTCTGAAAGATGTGTCCTTCATGTGCGTTTGATAGGAGCCCCGAAAGTGGAGAATACGAGGCCTCTGCTTAGACACCACGTTAGGAAACACGCGTGACGCAACATTAAGCACGGTGTCAAAGCATAGACATCATTTTGAGGTCATGTCGTTTTAGCGCTTGTCGACATATTCCGATTGGCTTCATGCCAGAAGACGAACGTATTTTGGCAACGTCAATGCTTCTTCCGAGACATAGTAGCAGATTTCCCCTCAGCTTAAGCCAATCGCATCGACTCAGTGTGTAATAGTAGGTCGCCATCGCATCATTGAAAGTGGTCAACAGTAGGAGACCTCATGTAGAAAACTGAGTGTTTAGTGCGAGATTATCGGATGAATATAACTACCGAGGTCGAAAGACGCCCGGAACAGTGCAC
Organism: Ornithodoros turicata; assembly: GCF_037126465.1. Taxonomy (NCBI): domain Eukaryota; kingdom Metazoa; phylum Arthropoda; class Arachnida; order Ixodida; family Argasidae; genus Ornithodoros; species Ornithodoros turicata. The sequence continues at coordinate 1,089,399 of NW_026999351.1, read as the reverse complement.
AAAAAGAGTAAACGGACTATTTACAAACGATTTTCGAGCGGATCACGGGTGCGGCCATATTTATGGTCACGTGTAGGTTGACATTTGCTGTGACGTGCGACCAGGACCTGTCCTAAATGCATTGCCTTCTCCCAGCACGTTTTCGTCTATGAAGCAACATTGGACGCTGCAACTGTGCCGTCGAGACAGGGGAATTTCCTTGCGTGTCAGGCCGACTTCGGCGAGAACCGTACTTATATCCATGCCGAAAGTAGAATACTCTTTTAAACGCCACACAACTGTGCCACAAAAGGTGCCGAGTAATAAAGACTCATAGCCGTAGGGATGATCACATGCATTTGATTTCAGGCTTGATCCGAAGCACGCAATTGGCGCCAGGCGCTGCGTCAAGTCCTGGCGCTAGCGTGAAGTAAACTAAAAATAAAACGTTATAGTTCAGTCCAAACCCGGGCCCCGTTAAAATTCATCTAATGCTGTTGATTCTGAAACTTTACTGAAAATGCTCATGGGTGTCATTTTCATGTGTGATGTGTGACAATGATATGGTGAGTGATGAATACACGTCTCGTCTGTCACCGTTCTAGGGCAAAGGCTCTACAGTGAGCAAATCGTGTACCACGCCGTGTGGGGTTTCGGGACACTCGTATGACACCAACTTCTTTGGTCCATGCAAGGCTCCGCAGTCTGTAAGTGCATAGGGCAGAGTCAACACTATCTAGATGGATAAAGCCTTGTCACCCGTGGATGTGGCGTAGCCAATCAGAACAGTGTTTTTCACGGCGGTAGCAAATCCCGGTCGAACCTTCAGCTTCACCGGTCCTGGGGAGCGTGTCCACTCTTTTTTCCAAATTGGATTATGGATGTGCTGTGTACGTTTCAGCACGGCCATCAACACTTAAAATCCTGGGTCCAGTAGGTCTCCAAGGACTACGTTTAGTTTTCAGAGCTTCGCCAATACAATGGCTGTACATATAATCAAATCAGTGGTCTTTAGAGCAACACAGGTTTTACCTGGCTCCTTCATATGCATTAAGAATCAACATATCAATGTGTGAAAGGCACACCGTTCAGACAGCATTTCTTGAACAGGCATTCAGCTGTGTCTTCTTTTAGCGTTCGAATGTCACAACCAGTTCATCACTATGGCTTTTCAGAGTACAACTCTATCATCCTTGAGTCAAGTAAAAAACTCATCCATGGCAGCGCCTCCAAACATGTACCTCTCCAGATACAACAAACGTGAAACTGTGAAACACAATACTGCAACAGGAATTTGAGGTGCGAAAGGATAGCTTTGGCAGCCACATAGAGTACACTGATGGTTCAAAGGGTGTTTCCGAGGTATCATGCGCTATGGTCACTGGCACTGTTACAAGGTCACATCGTGTGAAGGTCACCATGTCTGTCTTCACAGCAGAAGTGTATGCCATAATTTTAGCCCTTAATTATATCTTACAAAATCGTATTAAATCATCAGTCATATACGCAGATTCTTTGACTCATTACAGACTATATGTAGCATTCATTGCACAAAAGACCCCATTGTCTATCGTGCAAGGAACCTAGCAAGCACACAGTTTATCGGTTACTTTTCTGCTGGGTACCCTGCCATGTTGGGATACCAGAAAATGAAAAGGCCGATCGAGCAGCTGCTGCTGCCCTAACATGCGACATAACGCCCTTTGACATTCCATCAAAATATGTCGTCGGAAAAGATGTGGAGCAAGTAATTGAGATGACTGCGCTCTACAATGGAACTGGTTTTAATGATTGATGAAGGTGCGGGCACGAATAACGATACCTCGGGCACACGGCCGAGGGAGCGTGCCAAGGAAGACGATGATGGTTAAGATGGCGGCTGGATGTAGCACTATACAAGCCTTTTATTGTCAATGACTATCCCCCTCGGATTAATTTTAGATTTGCTGCTAGTTTAGCTTAGGTGTATACGATGATTTGAGAAAGTATAAGAGCAAGTACTCTGTCATCGCTCTCACTGCGAGAACAACACTCGCATCCTATTGTAATCAATCCAGTAATCAATTATAGACACAATGCTCTGCTGGCTGGTTTCCTTGTAGAACATTCTCGAGAATAATTTTCTACTCCCGTCCCCTTCTCTCCCCCACCTTCTTCTTCTTTTTCAAATAACTGAATGGTTTCTGGAAGATATCTGTCAAAAGGTGTCGGGCTATATGTTTAAAAAGCAGCAGACACTGGCAGAGCTTTTGGAACCAACAGACAAGCAACAAATTACGCACTATAAAACCTATTCCTCCATCTGCATCCAATCAACTGTATGAGGTGCTATCCTGTCGGCTCCGCCTGGGACACACCTATTTAACACATGAATATCTCTTACGGGAAGTAGACTGTCCTGCATGCAGTGACTGTGGGGAACAACTCTCAATCTTTCACATCCTCCAACGTCATTTTGTTTCGTGCAATAGAAACTTCTTGCCACTGCGCACCCGGCTCTTCAGCTCGGCAATGAAAGTTTTGTACCCTTTGAAAAGGTATACATGTTTTTTTAGAGATACCGAGTTTTTAAAGGATCTGTGATTTTAATTACTAACCCAGCACTTAGCACTGGTTTAGTAAGCACAAAAATTGTACCTAGGTAAAACTTAATAACGCCACTAATGCGCCACAAAAAAAAAAAATCAAATCAAATCAAAGCTTTTAGCTGTCGTAGCCACATAGATGAACCACTGCCGTCCAGGCGTAGTAAACAGGAAAACTTCAAAATAAAGCTCAAAACTGTCCCATATTTCTATCGTCAGTAACTTTGTGGAAAGTGTTCTTTTTATCTACAGATTCGTGTCTATAGGTTTTCGGAGTTATTGGATTCGTAACAGGGCGCACCGCAATCAGACGAAGTCAGGCTTTGTGTCCACGTAGAGAAGGAGGGAGAGGAGGTAATAAGCAGACCTTCTGTATCTAGGTGGCGTTGGCAGAGGCCGCAATGTGAAAATGTTGGAAGAGCGCAATACAGCATAACCGGCGCGGATTGTTTCCCGGTGCCATTGTTATATGGCGTCTAGTTCCTCTACACCGTTGTCGTCATTAGCGATGCGACGCCTTAGCACCATGTGCGGAACACATGGATTACATATGATCAGTGTTCTCTTGCTGGGTGATAACAATCGTGCCGTTCGTACGAATACGCTGCTGTCTTTTTTGGGTGTTGTCCTGTCAAAATTCCAGAACGCTTTTAGAAAAACAGAACAAAGTTATTTTATGTGCCGCTAAACATACGAGAGAATGACGTTGGGACGGATTGCACACTTGCAATACAGGGCGATATTAGCGACACTTCCCCGTTAACGGCTCAAACTTCGCAATATGGGGTCCCTATTGCCAAGTCTAATCCAATACGGGGAAACTCCTGGCAAAACCTTATGTGCTGCTGCCGACACTCCCGACATCGGCCTAACATACGCTTGCAACACCGCTCAGAGTTGGGCCGATGTCGGGTCAGGATATTGGCCCGATATCATTTGGACATGCTGCCGATGAAATTTCGACATGCTACCGATTTGTGACCGATGTTGCGCCAACATAATTTTGTATTTTTCGTGTGCTGGCCATCGTAGGGATGAAAACAACGTTAGACTGGTTTGCGAGGAAACTACGTTTTATGTCTACCATTGTTTATTACTCGTTTTATTTTCTGATGGTTTTCTTTATCTCTCGTATTTCCCACGGCGTGCAATGAGCGCGGTATTACCAAAAGCAAGACGAAAAAAAGTTCGAAAGCTCCTTAAAAAACGAAGCGCAAGAAGCTTTCAAAAGGTACCGGCATTTCTTTCGAAACAAAAACATACTATATATTTCATGTCTTACGAGCTTCCGCAAATTCGAGAGCCCTGCTCGTCTCAGAATCAAAATGGTGGAGGTGACGTGTCTGATTTTAGTTCGCTCACGCATACAAACAAGGCTCGAATGAGGTATTGCTTCAAATATTAACTCGACATCAACGTAACGAATGTGTTTCCTACTTGCTTTTGGCGCGGGACACCAAGTAGGTCGATGGAAAGCCAGTGTCTGCGTTATGTCGTTTGTTTCGGTCAACATCTAGCCGACGATGCCAACTTCAGTGGGATGTTGGTCGCAAGTTGGCAGTGTCGGCGTGTTGTCTCTCGTTTCTGTGATCATCAAGCCGACATTGTCAATCTCTGTGAGATATCAATCGCACGTTGACATTGTCAGCGTCGTCTCGCTGGTGTCGGTCAACATCAAGCCGACATTGCCAACTTCAAACTTATATCGGTCGCAAGTTGGCACTGTCGGCTACATGTAGCTTGTTTCGGTCAACACCGAGCCGACATTGCCAACTTCAGCGTGATATCGGTCGCAAGTTGGCAGTTTCGGCTAGATGTCGCGTTTTTCCATCAACATCGAGCCGACATTGCCAACTTCTGTCGTATATCGGTCACAGGTTGGCAGTGTCAGGGATATGTTGGGCCGACATGCCCAACTTGCTGCCGATATCGGCCCGATGTCGTGTGCTGTCTTGGTTGGTGGTGTGCTGAAAACTGTTCTGGACCATGTCGAACAGTGGGAACACATGTCAGAACGCTTTTTCAGTACAGTCCGGTACACACAATACATCGACGCTGTGCCAGAATATTTTCGCAATACCCCAATACCCCACTATACACCCCCACACATACCCCAATTTAAGCAGGGTACATTTGCTCCGATGTGAACCCAATACGAAGTTTTACATTAAACGGGGTAGCAGGGTGTAAATATGTAGCACGAATACGGAAGCTTACTATGCGAGATATCACGGCCATGGCCACGGCAGACGTCTACGGATGACGTATCGTCATGCAGCGTAGGGTTACGTAGCGTAGCGTCGTAACGAAAACAAATGCGATGATCGATACCCTATCTGTTCTCATATCAGGGGTTGGTGCCGAACTTTGTATGATTATAGGAAGGCAGTTGCCTCAGGACAGAAGCCGCCGATATTTCGAACAGAGACTGTTCTTCTTCTGGGCACCGTCCTCATCATTGGCATGGTATTTAAAGGGTTAGGTGTGACGTGTTTAAAGGTTCATGCGAATTGTGGGTCAACAGCCCGGAGGGAAGAAAGGTTCCGTACGGAACACGTCACATCTAACCCTTTAAATACCATGCCAATGATGAGGACGGTGCCCAGAAGAAGAACAGTCTCTGTTCAAAATATCGGCGGCTTCTGTCCTGAGGCAACTCCCTTCCTACATTCCACCGGTTCGCTGGATTTCTACCCATCTTTGTATGATTATGTATCTATCAAACGATGGGGCACAGAAAATGTTTTTCTGTAAAACAGAAAAAACATTTCCTTGGTACCCTTGAGTGTGCTATGAACTGATCCAAATGAACGAGAGCGACACAAAACTGATTAACATTTCGTTATTGCCTTTCAGCCCGGACAAGCATGCTTCGACGACGACGATGCGGTACGTGCACGTTTATCTTCTAATTGAACAACCAACTTTATTAGCTACGCCATGACTAGATAGATTGACAGAAAGCACCAGAATCTTTCGTGAAAACTGGCTGCATCATTCGACATTCCGTCAAACACTCTTGAATGCTTTATGCTGGCACTATAGGACATTGATCCCAAATTTTTAATCAAAGCCCCAAAAACAATCCAAACGACGCACGCTTAGACACAGGCAGACACGACGCAGACACCTAGCTTCTTTATGTCTAGAGAGAAGTGCCCGTTTCATCTCTGATGACACAGCTTGCAGCTCACGCACCCGTTTCAAGCGTCTGAAAAACGTCGTCCCTTCCAGAGCTCGCTCTGTCCTTCAATCGTCATTCGACTAGTATACCTTCAACTCATATCTAAATATAGAGGTGATGGACATGTAACACAACCCTCAGGATAGCCTAAAATGTCTTGCACTCGTCCGCTACCAATCTCCTGGATCTGTCAACGCGGCTGTCATACGCTAATATGGCAAATACTCGAGCCCTGACTTCGACCTGTTTTGGATCAAACCTCCAGGACGAGAGGGCACTGAAACATCAAGAGAGTCACCACGTAGTTGATACTGAGACAGTTACTGAGTTGACTGAGACCAAGTTGATAGGATGATCTCACAATCACAACTTAGCACGCAGACGCTTCATGGACAGACCGCCGTTCTTTCATCACGCCATCCAAGATACTGCAGGCACCTGTGAAAATAAACAGTAAATACATGAAACAAGTACACTGATGAACAATTTGTGCGCGTGTGTATTTGTGTGTGTGCGTGTGACCACTGTCAGTGTCTCAAACAACTGAACTACGCATGCACTATTTACACACGCAATTTCTGCTACAAAATTCTGCTACCCCAGGGAACGGGTTCACTCCAAAAATCGAAGTACGATTAATTAATGCATCACTGATGCGGCGGAATGCCGGTATTGAATGAGGAAGGGAGCGGAGAGGTTTTTCTCCGGCGCTACGCACATCCATCAGACTGTCACAATTTTCCAACTCGGGAGTTGTAATGCTAAAACATAAAATGGTATTGTACTTTGTTTCGTGTTGAAAGATAGAATAAATTAATTAATTAGCATAGTAAGTGCGAATTTAGGGGTAGTTCCTTCGTTAGTCCCACTTAGTTCGCACTTAGTATTCCAGTTTGTCCTTCAGTTATTTTATTATTTTATTTATGAATTATATATTTTCGATTCTTTAACTTTATTAACGCCTTTCTAGTACTCGAAATCATTACAAACTTTCGACCACCTTAGCAACAGAAAAATCGTACGACAGCCACGGCTATCGGTTCTACATCTGTGGCTCTAAGCGGGTCTGTCTCCAATCCACGTAGCACCTATGTCGTGTTACTCTCCGTTGGGGAGCCGAGTGGCGTGAGGAAATTTATCGCATTAAGTTGTCAGTTGCAACGCATTCGCAAAATCAACAAGCACAATTACCTGAAGCTCTGCTGTTACATACTAAACACGGACAAAGGGAACGAAGTGGGGAAGAAAATTGTAAAAAAAAAAAGAATATAGCTCTGACTGCTCAGGTTTCCTACGGTTGCGAGCCTTGCCAGAGACAACGATATTCCACGATCCACTTTTCCGGTACCCTCTGCATTAAAGCTTCACAGCTGGTTTGAGTCCTGTGTTGTCCTCTTCGTATTCTCTGTTTCTCAAATTCAACGAAATGTACCTCTTTGATTAATATCCCTGGAACGTCTCTACCTGGTCACGAAAGTCCTGAATATCCGGATATCTTTGTGACATGTAGGGGATATCCCACAAAGCCATTTACCTTGTGATTCTACCCAGTAAACAACACATGTCTCAGCACATGTCTGTGTACGGAATATCACGCTCTGGATGTTTGCATTCCGATGTATAAAGCGCAGTTCATATATGCTGGGGAAGCTCCTGGACTATCCAAGAGACCAGGATATGAACACTCATTGAACGTCGCTCGAATATCACGGGGATGTCGTCTGAGATATACGGATCTGTAGGATGTTTATACAATCTTTTTTTTTACTGTAAGTCTTATTTTACTGTGTAGTATTTCGATAGCGTTGGGAGCAAGCAAACATACATTGTCTGAGCGTCCGATACAGCGTGAATAAATAGTATTCGCGTGTTGCTCTCTTTGCAAAGCATTTACGTAGCATCCTTAAAGAAACAGACGAATGGCCTTACAGCTCTACGTAGCAGGTAATCACAGCAGAGCTGACATCCTGAATTAAACACACAGTATTTGACAGGAAATTATGTCGGAATTATTGTTGGCATGGCATTGACTCAATGCAGGTGTAGCGAAATTGCAAAGGCACATCCATCCTCGTCACCGCTACAAAGTTTTTACGCCCCTCTATAATTAGCGCGATTTCGCTGAAACGACGTTGGCAACGCTTCGTTTCATTCTGCGGTTACGACCGATTGTCATCAAGCAAGATGGTGACTCATTACAGCAGGTATACCAGCAGAGTTCCAGTGCATATTACAGTGGCATTGCCAGATATGTTGTTTCGAGCAATGTGTATAGTCTGCGGGAAGTTATTGAATGTAACGACGCGCTGAGTAGGGCACTTCACACGCTTCGAATTTCGATATTCCCGTGCGACTTCGCCATTTGGAACAGGTACCAATACGGGTTCGTCCCATTATCTGCATTTTCATTATTAGGGGGTTCGCATGAGCTATATGGGCATGAGTAATATCTTGCTGACATTTTCCCCACATTGGTTGAATTTTTGCAATATGAGCCCACATTGCCGACCGACATTTTCCCCATTACTGCTCACACTTGGCAATATGGAGCATAGACAAAATGGCGTAAATGCAGGCTAGCTGGTGAATAAATTCCATGATAGGCAAGCCTGAGCGATGCGCAAGACACGTAAACAAACACAAACACGAGGGCTCAAAACCAGCAAGACGTTTAATATATAATAACGAACTTCATGAACACGTAGACGATGCGTGGGAAGACCGAGAGAGGGGGAATAGGGAATTGAGGACAAAGTGAGTTGAAGGAACGTTAGAAGAGCCGCTTGAAGGCCGGATGGATACATACAGACGGCACACTAATACAATTGCCCACACTCTGTATGGCCAATGCGTCTCTCAAAAGACGTTTTCGCCTGTCTGGTTCCCACGCCAGCACCGCTGTCTGCGACCATAGGGGTTGATAATTATTACAGAGCCTTAGGTGGCCCGACAAATTTGAATCTGGGCTGTTTTTATGCTGGCCCAACCTTTGGTTAAAACCTTGAGACGTTTGACCTATGTATACAAAGCCACAAGCTAACGGAATTCTATACACAACATTTTTTGCACGTGGAACAAATTTGATGGTTCTGTGTTCAGCATTACATCCAGGCTCTGGTTTCGAAAAAGGCGTTAAACGATCTAACCTGAAGTTGTTCCTAAAGAGGAGACGGACCCCCATCTCATTCGACATAGCCTTCAAATTATGTGATATCTTGTGGTAGTACGGACCTACTGCCATGTTTTCGTTTTTCTCTTTTTCTTCCGTTAAACCTTTCGGGCGAGCATGAAACTGTGCAAGTAAATTGTGCTGGATTAGCTTAAACTCATATCCTGCTCTTTGTAACTTGGCGGTCTGTAGCTTGAATGCACTGAACACAAGATTTAAGCAAGACTTGGTCAGGGCACTGGTTATCAAGGAATTTATCAAACTATTTTTCACCAACTTAGAATGGCAACTCCTTCTAGGCAGAAAGGTTTTTTTAGTTGAAGCATCATAGTGCCAGCATAACCCACCTTTGAAGTGTAATGTCAAATCTAAAACCTTCAATTTCCCGTCGGCAGGATGCTCTTCCGTAAATGTTAATTTGGGGGCCGATTCACGAGCCACACGTTGCAGTTCTACCAAGCAGGATCGGGAACGAGACATAAATATCAGACCATCAACGTATCTAGCCACCAACCAAAACAGCGACCAAAACAGCGTCAGGCAAAGACGAATTTACAAAAGCACGTAAATGAAAGTCGAGGCAGCCTAAATAGATTTCAGATAGGAATGGTGCAAACAGACGAACCTGTGAAAACACAATCCTTTTGGGTGTATAAAACGCTATCTATGCAAGTTACATTAGAATTCAAGTACAAATTCAGCAATTCTAAAATATCACTTATAGCTATGCCAGCGTGAGACTGGAAACGTACCAAAAGATCCTAAACGCGTTTCACAGCAAAGGTTTTTTAAGAGAATAGTACAGATCTTTGACATCCAACGATATCGGGAACATTTCAGAACCATGAAATGGCAAAAGCATTTTGACAAATTCTTCGGAGTTTCTCAGAGATAAGGGGTTGGGTACATTTAAAACTGACAATGATTTCTGGATGAACGCTGATACGAACTTCTGCCAAGTGCTATTTTCATTAAGTACAATTCTAAGGGGTAGATTGGGTTTATGGTCCTTCAATAAAAATTTTGAAGAGAACGCGCAAGACGCAGTTCCTTTGATATCTTTACCAAGGTTGACATTTCGTTTTCATTCAAAATATTCGAAACATCCCTTTTCAATGTTCGAAGGTTCCCAATGAAAGGCACTAACAGCTCGTCAATCGCATCCGATCGCTTTTTTAAGAACTCTTCTCTCGGGAGAACACCAAAACGGCCAGATTTGTCAGTTTGAAGCAAGACGAGGATTTTAGCCTGCAACTCTTCCTGTGCCGCGACCACAGAACGGGATTTTGACACAGTAGCCGGGACCCGTGCATTGGGAAAGCTTGGCAATCGAATTTTCAATGAAAGCATGTGTTTGGGAACCACATTGCAGCTATGAGGTCCACGTCGGAGATGAAATCGAACTTTGAAGGTTTCACATTAGGAGGCCATACCAGTCGGGGAACAACTCCGATTCACGATTTTCTCGATTCTAGATGGTGCCACGGTCGACGTCCTTATCACGCCGTTCACCTCCGACTGCGAAATAATCCCCATTGTGCATGGTTCACGTCGCGAGTTTAAGGCGGCGCGCACCCTTTGCGCTCTTTGTCGAGAGGTAAAGTGTCGGACTTTGACACGAAAGGTCCGCAGTTCGATTCGAGACATTCACGTCTTTTATACTTACTTGCCGTACTACTTGCCTTACTATACTTACTATACTTACTTGCCTTACTATACTTATTGTATGCCGACGTACAAGTGTGATCGGATAGTACGGATGACAATATGGGCAGTACACACACAGATGGTATTATAAACGAATGTTGCCAGCAGTGAGTCTGAGGACAAGGCGATTGCCAATTAAGAAATGAGGAAATGGCCAAGGAAAGGTATCTTCATATGCTGTCAAAGCTCGCCCAAGATGTTGGTATTTCGGAGGCTCTCAACTGGATGTACCAGCGGCTGTAAATTAGGCCATAAACACACAGCGCTTACAGTGCAAGTCACGAAAATCTAGTGCTCGAAACAGTATTCCCTTCTTTTTTTTTGTACTCGCTTACATGCAATTTACCTTGATAATAACTCCATTATTCATGCAAAAATGACATTTTGGTATGTATATTTCTGGTAAGTAAGCATTATCAAATATATGAATTCATTTACAGGGCGTTGGTGCAAAATACTTTTCAAAATTTTCATCGCAGAATAGACTTCTTTACCCGAAAACTTCAGTAATCCGTTCCCCTATGTTCCCTCTTCTTTTTCTTTCATATTACATCGGCTCAGAAAAGTGATGTCAGTCGACAACCCCCAGAGACAGGGGCCTCCCTTCTTCTCGCATTGGTGTGCCAGTTTGCAAAACCGTACAAAGAAGGTGAAGGGCGATAAAGGCTTCGGGTCGACCCAACCAAGGAAGATACGGAAAGGTCGAGCGGCGAGGCCTCCCAGCGGGAGTCGCGATATTTCCAACAGTCTTTTTTGTTTTTCTGGACGCCAAGAGGAACGATTCGACAAAAAATAAAAGGACACAGACTAGAAAGATATTAACAATGGTCACCTGACAACATAACAGGTTCTTGTTTGAGTGTTGCAAAAAGTGCAGTTCGGTCTCCTTATCATGTGGGACAGGAAAATCACTATTCTTGTAGGGCAACACAGATGCAATTACAAAATTGGCGTTTCCAGAGATGAATATAAGCGCTAGTTGACAAATGAAGGAATGATCACCGAGAAGTCGTTTCCTATGTTCAAAGCTTGCCCGAGATGCCGGATTTTCCTCGCCGGAAAAAATGTCCCCGGGAAGAACCATCCCCAGGAAAAGCCCCAGAGAAATCTTCTCCGCAAGAACGAAAGCCGTTTGATCGAACGCGGGGCATTTCGTCCAAGGCAATCTGATCGAACACCGTTTCATCGAAACGGCAGCGGTCGTTTGATTTTTTATTGGTTCGTTTGAAGCAGATGCATACTCTAAACAAGATTGAACTAAAGTATTATATGGCTGTTAATAGAATATCTTTATTTTATACAATGGCGAAATTTCCTTCTTAGCATACAGACTTCGGGTGCCTTTCGTGTACATATCACTATCATCGTTCCCTGTCGTCAGCAGTGAAAAGGGTGCCCAGAAGAAGCACAGACTATTTGCTGCTCCCAACTTGAAGACATTTTCTTCGGTATGCGTCCCACTTGTTCGCGGGATACAATAACAACAACTTTATTTCGGGATGATAGGTGGGGAGTTTCATCGCCGGGCGCGATACTCTACCGCATTGCTGGAGGTGAAGTGGGGACTGAAATAATGGGTCCCGTTACAATTTCACGGGATACTTCCGCATTGTTCCATTCAATTTAGTTTCCTTTCGGATGGGAGAGAGTAAAAAGCCAGAAGGCTGTGCTGTTAGTGAATGACAAAGGTCCGCAAATAACCAGTGGCCTCCTCTCTTTAGCTGAAAAAAAGAAGAAGCAAGAAACAAACAAACAAAGAAGGGGAGAACACTTATTGCCTGCTCCGTATGTTCGAGTCAGTTACAGAAACAGAGGTGCTAAGGACACGCTGCGAGCTTCGAACTCCCTTCGAAGAATCATCTTTCGAACAAACGGCGTCGCTCAAACGCCTTCGATCAAACTGCGTTCGACCAAACGGCGTTCGATCAAATGCTGTTATGCTGTTTACGTTGTTTCTTATTCATGTTTGTACGTTATCAATTACTTTTCTTCAAATAACAGCTTAGGATTTCGGAATATCCAGTTATAATGTGATGAGGAGGATGCGATGGACTGTGGACGGTGGACTGTCAAAAACAAGCCTAAACTAATCAAACCTCTGAAAACTAACCTAGGACCCGGTTCTAAACTAGGTTCCCACTGGGGACGATTTCGCCGTATCCCGGAAATTACAGGAGCGCCGTTGTGAACAGCTGAGTAAACGGATCATAGCCGACCAAGCTCTATCACATCTATCACATCTATCACTCGCAAATTTTGCTGAGTACTGACAACGCGGTAAGATTAGGAAGCGATTCTCCATCAGCAAATAAATATTGACTATGACACGAGGTGATTCATCACTAGTGATTTTCCAAGGTCCTGCTGCCTTCTACTTATTTCTGGCAGATATGTTGGGAAAATGGTAGCCGCGTTCTGTTATAAAGAGGAGTGCTACAGAATACTGAGCGCCATGACCTTCTGTATTCGTACCAACGAAAGTAAACGCATATGCCCACTATCCTGAGGCTCTGACTTCACGCTCGCTGAACGTGGGTATGGTCCGACTTATTCACAATACGATTATACTGTGATGTCCAATGAGGTGGTGTCACGAGATTGGAAGGATTTTGAAAAGCTCATACTTTAGAAACGATTCAAGTGTGCCGCTTGGATAGACGCCATGAACTGTAAGAACTTTCGCGATCGTCACGCTAGCCCCCCCTCCCCCATATGTTATTTTCTCCTCGGATTTGCACTATTTGCGTGGGTCGGCTAGTGGCAGTTAGGGGGGCTCGGGCCCCCCGTAGCCTCCCCGTAGCTACGCCACTGACCGGAATACTAGTATTTTCATATATAGTTCTTTTTTTGTTGTTGGTGGTGGCCAGACACTGATGTTGATGTACAGTATTTTCAGCAGAAGCGGAGTTGTAAGGGCAATGAAACAACTGAATAAGTGGGTGTAGAGCTTTTATAACCCATAAACATCGGCACAGAAAAAGATGTAAGGACAACTGTAAAACCTGTGTCTCACCGACAGTAGAGAAATAAAAGCATCCAGCGAACGATATGGCTAGCGAACTAATGCAGCGAACTATATCCATTTAATGTTGTTCGTTGAATGGAATGTAGATGTAATTATTCATTAATACGTGAAAAAAAAAACGAAAAAAAAAGAACCCTATGTCTCCTAATTTCAACAAATCCGCAAAGCGAACGGTAACACTCGGTCGGCTGTGATGTGCTTCATCGACTATTTAGGTTTGCATCTATATTTCAGGGGCTTTTAGTGCACAATTATCCGCACTTTACCCATCACGCACTTTCTTTTCGTAGTAAACAAGTTGTACATTATTGTTTTTCATCTTCGCTGGCTAGTCTATTTGCGAGCACGAAATGCTATGCATTCCAGTTATTTGATTTCTAATACAATAGCCACAAAACTTATAAACTTCATAATCAACACCATTCCATTCAGTGGTCATTCACTAGAGTGCTCACCCCGTGTCTCTTTGGCCTTTCCGTTTTCAGCCTTCTGATTTTCGGCTTTCTGATAGTTCGACGTTATGATTTTCGGCCTTTTATAGGCTCAATACTTACACTCAGTCAGTCTAAATAAATGCATTGCATTTAGCAACAGCTATTCAAAAAAAAGAAATAAAAAAGGAGAAGGAAGCTCCTAAAACTCTTTGAACTCCGTCTTTATGTACGCGAGGAGGTCTCGGAGCACGAATTCCGTCTCATAATGCGCTGATTATTACCCGGAAACTTCAGTACTCCTTGGTTTTCGCAGGGTACTTCACATTACACCAGACCTTTCGTTCAGCTGGTTCAGCGTAGAGTCACTAGTTCAGTGGCGAATCCCCAGTGACCCGGAGCTTTTCCTGATCTTCCTCAGAAGGCTTTCCTTTGTTTGCGGTGCAAAGAACGACGGGTACAGGTTTTGGGTCATCCAACGCGGAACCAGCAAGAAGTGTCGAAAGATGGAAAATCCAGGGAACCGGTATCGAAACATTGGCCGTATCTCAAATAACGTGATCGAAGTCCCCGTTGAAAAATAAACAACATGAACATGAAAATGCAAACACCGAACTTTTACTAATCTAATAATCAACTACCTAATGTGTTGTTCCGTCGCGTCCGCCCCACTAAGCCGAAGCAGCCAAAAATGTGGCTCTCGTTCGCTAAAATGACTTGGACAGACATCGAAATTTCATGCATGATGTAAAACCCCGAAAAACTAGGGAACACGAAGGGACAGACACAAACACGAAGTCTCAAAAACAGCTGTTCGTGTCTGTCCCTTCGCGTCCCCTAGTCTCAGGGTTTTACATCATGCATCATCTTCACCAGCTCGCTTGCTTCCTAGCCATTTTTTCATCGAAAGTTGTTGAGTTTGTGTGGTAAATAGTGATGTCGGACTTTTAAACACGGCATATCATCGTACCAAGCAATCGAGCATTGTCGTTGGTTTTCCTTCTTTCGCGAACGTGAATTTGGGTTCCGGAAAAGTCTGTTGCCCATTGCCTGGGCTGAAATAATTGTGCAGCGGTCGCTTGATCGATTTTTCTTATTGGTTCACGTGGAGCGTTGACGAAAAAATAATAATAAGATAAAAATGAAAATAAATCTATCAATGAAAGAAAGAAAGAGAAGAGTTCTACCTGCAGTTCTAAATGCAGTTATCCTGAAGAACATTTATTTGTGTGTAATCCTCTTGATCGCTGTTTCAACATTACGAACATTACAGGGCAATGAAAGATGGAAGTCACTGAAAGGGTTAGCCAGCTGTAGGGGTCGAACCCACATCTTCTTCACCCACTCCTACAGCTGGCTAACCTTTTCAGTGACTTCCATCTTTCATCGTTAATTTCATAGGCAAATTGAGGCTTTGTGTGTGTTTGTCCTTACTATGTTGTTCCAGCCTCAGAGCATCAGTTCTCTCATATTACAGGGCAGTCATGTTGAACGTTACTGGAATATTTGTAAAGTCGGCCTTCCACTAATCGTAAATACGGCAGATTCTCGTTAGCCTTATGAGACAGTTGTCTGAGTAAACACAAACCCGGCAAAATCGGGCAAATTGACGTTTCATGTGAAGCTAATAAACTCATCTCAATTCTCTATACGCGCACCGAAAAAAGAAGACGGTTGTTGGCCTGTGGTTGTTGGCGACAATGCCGGCTCAGACGATAATCCCTTTACGAGCAGCTAAGTAAGCTTTTGTTCTGGTCTCCAAGGTCATGCCCTAAGTCAGCGGTCCAGGAAAGTAATGAGGAGAGAGGAGTCAGCAGTGCCGTCCGGTGCGCACGCGCACGCTTGCTCGGCGGAAGGATACGGTCCGCGCGGTTTTGCTGTCTCGTCAGAACGATGCCGTTCACTGGACTTTTAGTTGGTGATTTTGCGTACTCACATTTCATGCTTTTTTATAAAAACGATCTATCAATTCCTGAAACATATCGGGAGAAAGTAAATGGAACGGTTTTTTTTTTTTGAAATGGCTATAGAAGTTTAATAAAAACCTGTCCAAAGAGTCAGGGGAAAAATTTTGTATTTTTTTCATGTTCATGACGTCGCCGTAAAATACATACGACATGTATGAGAAACCTAATAACATTATTCTGTTCATCCCGTCTTCCTCTTTATGGTGAAATCACCCGCGTCAAAATCTGCGCGATAGTTACCGAGAAAAAGCATAAGATATGTTCCATAGGAAATACATTGGGACGGAGAGCTGGTATGCCCTCTTAAGGCAGAACTTTGGCGTTTTGGAGAGAAGGTCTGTGAGGTGCGACGACAGATGCACACTTGCAGGATTGACGGAGAGAGTTGATGAATGGACGTGCTCTTCACGGCGTTTCACAGCAGGTTTGCGAACCGAGCGACGGAGGACTGACCGAAGAGAAGCGAATTCTTCTTCTTGACAACGTTGCCAATCGGAAAATTCTTGGGTATGCCAAAAGTGTGAGCATCATACCGACGGGAAATTGAAGTTTTTATATTTGACCTTACACTGCTGGCAATATGGTGCTTCAAGTAAAAAACCCCTTCTGCCAAGAAGGAGTTGCCATTCTAAGTTGGTGAAAAATAGTTTGATAAATTCCTTGATAACCAGTGCCCTGACCAAGTCTTACTCCAAATCGTGTTCAGTGCTGTCAAGCTACAGACCGCCAAGTTACAAAGAGCAGGCTATGAGATTAAGCTAATCCAGCACAATTTACTTGCACAGTTTGAAGTTCGCCCGAAATGTTTAATGGAAGAAAAAGAGAGAAAAAAATGTAGTAGTTCCGTACTACCACAAGATATCACATCATTTGAAGGCTATGTCGAAGGAGATGGGGGTCCATCTCCTCTCTAGGAACAACTTCAGGTTAGATCGTTTAACGCCTTTGGTCAACCGCTATGGTCCCAGACGGCGGTGCTGGCGTGGGAACGAGACAGGCGAAAACGTCTTTTGAGAGAAGCATTGGCCATACAGAGTGTGGGCAATTGTATTAGTGTGTCGTCTGTATCTATCCACCCGGCCTTCAAGCGGCTCCTCTGACCTTCCTTCAACTCACTTTGTCCTCAATTCCATATTCCCCATCTCTGGGTCTTCCCACGCACCATCTACATGTTCATGAAGTTCGTTATTATATATTAAACGTCTTGCTGGTTTTGAGCCCTCGTGTTAGTGTTTGTTTACGTGTCTTGATCGCTCAGGCTTGCCTATCATGGCAATATGGAGCCTTTGTGTCAAGTTTCAGCCAATATGGGAAAATCCTGGCAATGCTTCGCCTTTGTGGGTCAATATTCTGTGCTTCCTGAGGACGTTCGTGGGACCTTGGTTGCCTGCTGAGAACACGCGCAATACATGTAACAACTTTTTCAGTACAGCCTGGTTGCTCAATATATTTAAGAGAAATACTAAGAAGCTGAGGCTGAATATAAAAAAAAATGAGAGGCTCAGCGAAACTGAAGTTCGAGAATGATCAGGAGAACCATCCACTACCGCCAGACCGCGGTCGAACAAGTTTGAATCTCGATGGGTGGATGCCACATCCCAGACTGCCCCACCACCGCCACACCAACGCAACTGCCTCAACTAGCCTTGGCTACGATCCTCGACTGAAGCACACTGTGACAAAATCTGTAGCCAACGGAAGCTCGGGAGCAAGCGTTGCCAATTGGTTTCGAAATTGCGCCTGCTTTCACCAGCTAAAAATACGCTACGTTCCCTCGACTGATTCGGTATGCCTTCCTGCGGCCACCCACAGAGAAATTAGAGCTCCGTCCAGCTCCTTCCTCAGTTCCTCTTTTGGTCTTCATCCCCGCCTTTCCTTCTAACCTCTATCCGTATGGTTTAGCTGGCCTTCAAGAAAGCCACCTTTGCCGTTATGTGCAATGATTGTTACTGAAAAGAACATTGTGTGAGCATCATCATCGTCGTCATCACTGCCTCTGACATTTCATCACTTTCACCGTGGCGTTCATAAAAGCGATGAACTAGGCCACTAGACTTCATAGGCCAGAGTCGACGCATCGACATGTACTAGCTCTTTAATTCGACCCTTTACGAACCTAAAGTCTTAATGCTATCTTCTATAACGTCTAACTTGAATAAAAGTCGGCTATGGTAGCACGCCTGCTGTTCACACCTTTATTCATCGATATATGACCTGGCCAAATGAAGATATCATCTGGACCACCACTGTGTCATCACGCGACCAGCTGGGCGACACCGTCATTAATTTTTTGTGTGCCTGACATGGCGCAGTCGACAGGAGTTCCACTCTATTACAGGGCAAGATGGTTCCATATTCAGTCGGTTCCGATTCCCTGCGGCATCTATTTTGTACAGTTCAGTACTCACTGTTGTGTTCACCTCCTTTTCGGAGCAGAATAGAATTTTCGCGCGCTTGTCTTGTTCCTTATCTTGTACATTTTTCTCCTCGCCGCGGAACACCATCTAAGGCTGATTAGCAATATATGCGAGTTTAACGTGACGAATTTACGTCATTTTATGGCTTCGATCACGGATGATTGTGTTAACAAGAAGTCAGTTTTCATTTTCTACATTAATCTTACGCAAGTTTGGTGGAACGCTTTGCCACTGAAGTCTCTCAGGAAAATCAGTCGCTCTACCAAGACAAGCTCGTACTACCTATTACCGAGCTAATGCCTTTCATAAAACGCCTGCTGTTCCATACCTTTATCCATCACTATCAATCTTGGTCAAATGTTGATATAATCTGGACTGCCGCTTTTGTCATTACCGGCCGTCAGCGACTAGCCAGTCTTCCATTTTTTGTCCCTCGAAGTTCCCCGCTTATTGTATTCCTTACTGTTTTCATTCATTGGTGATTAAATATTGGTAACGATTTCCGTTCCTGCAGGATGTATTTCGGTTGTTTTTGTGCCTCAGCTCTTTCGGTGTCGGGCTCCGTTCTCGTTTCTGTTCCCGATTTTGGTAGGACGAATGAAAATACATTTTTGTTTCTGTTTCGGTTTCTGGTGTTAGTAACGAAACCATTATCGTTTCTGTTTCTATTTTTGTTTCCGATGAAATTCAGGTAGATACCGTTCATAGTTTCAGCATCTGTTTCCCGTCACAATCCCTGGTTGCGTGGCACGAAACAGAAAAATGTTCGAAGGTTCATGATTCATATAGCCGCGGAGATGCATTTTGTACTCAAATAGCGCACAATACACGATGGGAAAATCATTGGCTATCCAAGTGAGTTTGGACAACGTCGCATGTCTTCATGTACAGTTCTACGTATATCACATGTATATTTATTTTTGCCAAGGAAAAAACAAAGAGAATTCGCGTGCCGATGCTTTCATTTCAACGACTCAGCTGAAATGACGATGGGTCTAAAGTTGAATAACTCTCATACGATTCACGTTATTGGACCGCGATTTGGATTCAGACACAGGCGTTCATCTATGTGTACGTCCATGGTGCGATCTGTTTAATGAACGCAACAACACAGCGCAGCAACCATCGACGACACAACATAGGCGCTGAGTAACAGCTGAAGTTTATGCTGTGCACCGCAGGAAAATAAAAGGGTAATGGGAGGGAACAAGGGAATACAGGGCACATTGGCTACACAGGAGAAGCCTCTAGATAGGCAATCTCCCGTAGTTGAAGCTCAATGCAAAGTGCACTGACAGCTTTCTTTTCTGTCACGCATCGTGAGAGATTCGAATATCGCTCTAGTGCACTGATCTCTCTGTCTGGCGAAAACCCGAGTGCTCCCTAATATAGGTCAGTAGCCAGATGCTCCTGAGTGCAGTGCCAAATTGTTTTCTGTCCCTGATTTTAGAGATGTAGCATGTTACATAAGCCTATCATTAAGGTACCTCCCCGTCTGGCTTCCGCACGGATTGTCACAGGTCACCGGAGTGTCATAATGGACAAAGTCGCTCTACTTTCCGTGCTAAACAATAATCGTTTCTCCTTTTTTTCCTACAGCTGTGCTTCTTGAAGAAATGTGGAAAGAAATACAGCGAGATAAAAGCGCTGTCCCGTCGTAACTGGAACCTACCAGACAGCCATTACGACGAAATGGATGCCTGTGCTAAATATCCATGACATGACGTTCATCTGCTCCAGGTTACCTGGTCGTGTCGTGCTGGCTACTTCGATTCGACTAAGTGCCTGCTGCCGCTGTCTTGTGTTCAATATTGCTGTTCAATATGTCACTCTATAACAGATTGATGCTCATTTGCCACTTGTGCGATAATTGTTCAAACTGTGCTACAAGAGCTATAACGTAGAGGTTGCGTAAAGTTGGAGGCAACTCAAAACGCGGCTGATTCTTGGATGGTTATCCTACATCACGCGCTCTGAGTGCCGTCAAACTACTTTGCAAGTGTAGGTTACCCGGATGGTTTTAAATTTGGTTTGCGAATGTCAAGGCGAACGACAGGACAGAGATAACCATGACACATTACGCGTTTTAAATACGCAATAACACTTGTCACTTGTACACCTGGTTCGGTTGGGTTAGGTTAAAGGGAGACTCCGCAAGGATTTTTTTTTTTTTTTTTTTTTTTTGTAAAGGTGAGCACCACACCGAACACGGAGCACTTCTCGATGCCGAATACAACAAACTAATGCTTTTTGCGCTGGTAGTTAATTCGTAAATGATGACAATGACAATGACAATGATGATGACCGAAATGCGAAGAGCAAAAGAAAAACAAAAGTTCCGTACTAGGGTGTTTCGTCCGGAGCAGGATACTATGACGTCACCCACCAGCATTATCGTCCGCTTGGAAACCTGTGTTCTCCTCGGATGACGTCAGCAGTAAGGTGGACTAGTGTTAGTGGTCTATGCGAAGCATTGCAGGCGTGTACCCCTCGATTCAAGCCGGGCACGTGATCTTTGACAAAATGCGATTGCCGCACACAAAGCGTTTTTTTTTTTCGAACTACGACGACCTCAGTATTCCAGTGTGTGGCTATTTTCAGTGTAGAAGTTTTTTTTTTTTTTCAAAGCAGCTTGCTTGTGCAGCTCACAAAGCAGTTATTTCATGTGACCGTGTCAGCAGACTCAAGGTGCTAGATCGCAGTTTTACTAGTGGAATAGTTTTGCGCCCTGATAACAGGTACCCTTCACAAACTTGCTTGTGGTTCATTGCATGGAGGACAAAAAGTGTAAGTGTCCCACTTTATACGTCCATGCATAGATTATGAACCGTGCACTTGTTTATTGAGACTATCTGTGTCAGAGAGTCGAACCCAATCTGAAACGAACACTGTTACTAACAGTCACTCACCCTGACGGGAGGACATCACGTTCCACGTGACCTTTCGACGCCACTCGCTCAAGCGTCGCCCACCTACGCATTGCTGATGAAGGCCCAATAAGGCCGAAACAGCTGTCCAATGCTGGTGTGGCGACGTTTGGGACTTATAAACATATGTTCAACGTGCAGCCAAAGAGTGTATGCTATTTTTCCTCATTTGATACTTTACTGGCTTCGCACTGGGCTTTCAGAGGTGAGTCACTCACCCTGACGGGAGGACATCACGTTCCAAGTGACCTTCCGACGCCACTCGCTCAAACGCCGCCCACCTACGCATTGCTGGTGAAGGCCCAATAAGGCCGAAACAGCTGTCCAATGCTGGTTTGGCGACGTTTGGGACTTATAAACATATGTTCAACGTGCAGCCAAAGAGCGTATGCTATTTTTCCTCATTTGATACTTTACTGGCTTCGCACTCGGCTTTCAGAGGTGAGTCACTCACCCTGACGGGAGGACATCACGTTCCACGTGACCTTCCGACGCCACTCGCTCAAACGTCGCCCACCTACGCATTGCTGATGAAGGCCCAATAAGGCCGAAACAGCTGTCCAATGCTGGTGTGGCGACGTTTGGGACTTATAAACATATGTTCAACGTGCAGCCAAAGAGCGTATGCTATTTTTCCTCATTTGATACTTTACTGGCTTCGCACTGGGCTTTCAGAGGTGAGTCACTCACCCTGACGGGAGGACATCACGTTCCACGTGGCCTTCCGACGCCACTCGCTCAAACGTCGCCCACCTACGCATTGCTGATGAAGGCCCAATAAGGCCGAGACAGCTGTCCAATGCTGGTGTGGCGACGTTTGGGACTTATAAACATATGTTCAACGTGCAGCCAAAGAGCGTATGATATTTTTCCTCAACTGTTACTAACCGTTATTTTTGGCCGAGCCGGAACTGCACCAAACCGCAACCGTCAACGCCGTTTTGGAGCTGAACTAGAACTGAACAGTTGCGCGGTTGCGCAACTTTGAAGGTTGCGCGTGAACATAAAAACACATTTTTCTTTTTCTTTTGATTAATTACTGCAGTGACCCGCTTTGGCTGGAGATTTTTCTCTAAAAGATGTCCACTGAAGGCGCCAAAGGGGTAGTAGCCACATCGAAAGCGACGGCGCTATGAATGTTTTTGCGTGACATTCATTTGAATTTTTATTTAAATAATGACCGCCTCCCACTCATTCAGCGCAGCTTGTAGGAGGGGTCGGACAGATACTTAACAAATGAACATTCTTATAAAAAGATAAACATATGTAATTATATAAGAATACAAATATACAAGTTCTTCGATTGGTGCACCGGTTCGCGAATTTAACTGAAACATCCGATATATTGCTCTCCTCGCTGAGGGGGATGGCAGTCCCTCCATGGCACCGTCACTGCTAGCAGATAACAATGTTTATCTTTCGTCACGAAAAGAGTAGACGGCGTCCGCCGCGATGAGCTATTTCTGTCAACGATACTTTAGGTGGTCATGCTTAACCTTCATAGACATAAGTAGTCAGCCATTGAGCCGTTTGTTTGCGATGGGATAATGTATCAATTGTCTCTGTTGTAAATATGATGATCGTTATTGAATGAAGTTATGCGGTGTTAAACTTTGTTAAAGATTGTTTGTGTAACGTTAATGTTATATGCTGATGATCAAAAATATGTGGAGGCCACACTCAGACAATCCATGTTCCTTAAATGCGTGATATACGGATGATGAACTGCCAGCTTCCCCGCGCAGACTGAAAAACATCCAAGTTGGCTTCGTGAGCCTTATTCTTGTCATTGAAGCTCGCGCATACCGACATTAACGTACTGGTTGAGACAACATACAGATAATGCACAGAAAACATATTTCAGAAACTGCATGTATGTGTGGCATTTGCGGGGCTCTCTGCCCTGGTCAAGGTGAAACACGGCGCATGCAAGAAAGAATACATACTCTTGAGCTAATGGCTCAGAAGCTGTCACGTGACGATTAGTTCGGCGGAAATCTGTCGCGCGCGATCGAGACAGATGTGGAACCATCTAGTAGCGAGAGTACTATCCATCGCTCAGCACACCTCTAATTCTAGTTCACTATATCAGAAGTGTGTTTATCTGAGCGCCCTATAGCTTCACAGAGAAGCTCGCTTTGTAATAAATATATGCAGTTCTGGAACGAGATATTTCCGATATACCACATCCTTTGTTGTGATTTCGTTGCTGAGTCAGGAGGACAGGCGACAAGCCGAGGACAAACGGCAGAGGACAATGAGAATGTACGCGTGTGTGCACTGCTGCGCATTTTAGTATTTCAGATCTGCCGCTCAACGTAAGCAACTACGAAGGAAGTCCACCCTGTAAGCAATGTTTCAAGCTTAGCTGTGTAAACCTGGTGTAGTATTTGGTGCAATTGCCTTGCAATAAAGCTTCGATATCAATCAGAGTTGATGATGGCTGATTATCACCTTGACTGTTTGGTAGTGCTAGCAAATCAGCAAGTGAGCTGAGGTCAATGCAACCGGCACGTCCCGTGATGATAATGAAAGGGCGCAGACTAGCTGGTTCATACTGACGACTGAGCAGACAACGAGGCGCAAATAAGAGATGAGTTCTCAGACAAGGAACAAAATTTTAATGTTACCCAAGGCTTAGTCTCCGGGGAGAAGGAATGTGCAGAAAGGATGGGTTGCTGATTCAATAGCCACGTGTAGCTGTCTTCGAAGATTCCCTAAGTAATCTACGCCATAAGTCATTTTCTTGGTTTTCTGGTTGTTTTCAATGGTATAAATCGGACGTGCAATAAGTCGTACCTTTTTTGGCATGAATTTATACCCCCGCCTAAGGCATATACTGTCTATACCTTCATGGAAGTATACCTCTGGTGATATATAAATTATACCTCGACAAAGGTATATATAAATATATAGGGGTATACAAACTATACCTCCGTGAAGGTATACATGAACACCTTAGGGGTGCATAAACTATACCTTTGCAAAGGGATATATGAATACCCGAGGGTATATAAACGATATCTTTGCGAAGGTATATATGCACACCTTAGACGTGCATAAATTATACCTCTTCGAGCGTGTGCATTATTCCCCTTGGGGCGTACAAAATGGTGCGTAACATGCTGTACGTAACATGGGGTGTTCCATGGTATACATGAGATATGCTTGGGATGTGCCTTGACAACCACTTGTTGAACAAGAGATAAACTGATGTTCTGAGGCTGGAACAACATAGAAGGGACAGATACAAACAAAGCCTCAAATTGCCTAAGAAATCAACGCTGGCTAACCTTTTCAGTGACTTTCATCTTTCATCGTTAACCACTTGTTGTTACGTGCATCAGCGTTGATATATGCTTGTGCAGTATCTTATTTTATACTGTTGCTTGAACACCAAAACGCACGCCCGAACCATGTATCATTGATCGATGGCAAGCACAAACTACAAAACGTATTTGGCAACTTGACAAGAATATTTATTTTGTTGTCATATAATGGTTTCCAAAGGTAATGAATTCCAAACACTTTACCCTTGGTTTTGTTTCGGAGAGCCCAGCAAGCACTATCTCAATAAATGTTAATGTGTTAAGTGCCTTCATAGGGTAGACAATGTTAATAATCCAAAAGGTAGCAAAAAAGCAGAAACGGCTTGTGCTGCTCCGTCACATGTGCAGACCAGCTGCCTGTCAACATAGAGCTCGTAGCTGCGGTGTTTCTCCAGGATGACTGGATGAAGCGGTAGGACGTCGCTTTGAAATTATTGTATTACACAGTATAGCACTAAGAAAGATATGGTAATGAAAGCAGGTGACATTGTGGGTCTCCATTGCTAGATAAAGTTTGAAATAAATAGCACACACCTTAGTGAATAGTGCATCCATGCTATCTCCACAGCGCAGCGCAATTGCAGCAACTGTGTCATCTGAAAGTCATAAAGCGAGCCGGCAATTGGTTTTACATTTACGACTTCAGCACAAATATTGTAAGTGCATATACCATGCTATGCGGTCAGAAAAAGAAAGAGTTCAAGTGTCCCAACACACGAATATGCTTGTGTTCGCTGCCGTGACATGACTGTGTGGGGTAAGATCAATTTGTTTGGCACAGAAAACAAAAGGCGAATATAGATAACGCAGCTGGTACTGGGTAGTGTTGAATGTTTCAGAAACTATGTTGTCAGTAGCTACCATGTCAAAACTCAGACGTACATCAGTATATGCGCTGTGCAAGCTAAGAATACAGCCTAGAATACAGCCATGAAAGACGGTGGGCTAGTTGGTATAGGTAACTCATAATCACAAGCGCAGAAACACACGGACGAAGGCCAGAAGACAACACTAGCGCACTGTTCTAGTTGTTCGTCTGCGTGCCTTCGTCCGTGTGTGTTTGTGCGCTTCTGACTATGACTTTTTTTGTGGATGTGCTACCGTGAGCATTATGAGCGTGAACACCGAGCGGAGGGTAAATGACTTCGTGCCCGCCATGCAGAAGGTCGCAAATACATAAAAGTAACATTAAAACACGACATCGCCGCTCTCGACCGATTTCTTGTTCAAATCGTGCACTGGGCGCCGCCACAAGTCGTGTGCGAGGCCGTTTACCACACACTTGGTGTTCCCTGAATGCTCACGGTAGTACTTATGCAAAACGAATTACGCTTACCTGTATACTGTACAATAGTGATATCCTCTTCACTTTCCTGTTCATTAATGAAGGCTGTTACGGTCGTCAACCCACTCGGGATTGGCATAACCAGTTTCCTCTCTGTATTTCGAACTCCAATAAGGCCTGGAATCAGAGAATACACATTGTTGTAACTGAGGAAAGAGCTCATTGAGGATCCCGTGACAAGGAATACTAACAACTACTATTGTCTGACTCTTGAGGAATGGATAGATGTTTAGCGCCTCCTGGACTGTCAGGGACTTGATATGTTCTTGCCTTGCCTTTGCTGTAACCACCATACTTTCCTTGTAGTGGTCCGTTTCCTCGGGCGCTGATGTTAGTAACCATTCCTGGTGTTGCTGTATGGTGGTGCCATTTTCACCTTCAATTCCAAGGTTGTCCATGTTCTGAAATAAAGTTATGTGCTTCGTGTGAATTAAAATCAGACTGGTGCGAAGTGATCGTATGTGATTTCAATTGGTAACAAGGGAGAACGTATTCAACGATCCTGGAAAGGTCAGCCAGAAGACTGCTTGTTATTTCTTTGAAAAGACGATAGACAAGCAACAGTGTCAGTCGGTGCAATGCAAATGGCAGCATACAAGTGGTACACTAAAAATTCTGGCCTGAAATTGCATCTACAGAATGTCCTGGTAACAACGTCAGAAAGTTGTAATAAAACGTACACTCGGCAAAGGCCCACGGTCCACGACATTTAATCTTATTACGCTTTTGTCACATCCTGATATGGATTTATTCCGTCTTTTTAGCTTTATCCTCATCAAATATCACAACACAGCCCCGAAATGTGTCCAGTTAAGCTCGCTCGTTTATGCTACCAGATAGAATCTGCCGCCGTCACTCCATTTTGCAAGAAAAATACCGTTCTTATGTCTTCCTGCTGTCCTACGCGTGTCTAGTTTAGCGCGCCGTTGCTCTCCGTGCAACGAGAGGAGGCTCTTAACCACAGCCCAGACAACTTCAGGAGGAGATGGTGGGGGGCAAAATTACAATTCCGCAATTTCAGTAGAAGTGAATGATAACTGACGGCACAAATAGCTGTACCATACTTCATTGCATGTGGTTATTTATACAAGGTGCCCCGACTAACACTGCACCAACAGGTTTAAAGGAGCACTAAAGTGACTTTTAGCATGACATTGAATCTAAATTAGCCCTCCAAGAGGAAGTTAGAGGAACCATGCATTTTTTATTGTTATTTCAGTGAGTCACGTAAGCGCCGCACAATCAAATTTACAAAAGCGCCCGGGGAACGCATCCCGCCGCCCCGTCCCACCCACGGGCCCACGCCGGGCCCGCCGGGTCTGCCGGGCCCACGTCCACGTTATTATGTGAAGTTTTCTGCTGTGCCCCAGTGAAAGAGCAGAGGGCATTGCGAAGGGGACGCCATTCAGAGGCACGCGCCCCCATTTAACCAGCGTACCTCGTTCTTCGCAGCTACTGATTTTATGCATTGCAGAACACTCCGAAGCAACACAACAAAAATGGGGGTTACTTTAGCGAAGACAGGACGCTTTACGTGAACCAACACTGCAGGGCAGAGTAATATTACCAGTCGCCTGTCTCAATTTATCTGTAGATGTCATTTGCACAAATGAGTGAATTCACTATTTTACAGGCGCATGTGAAGGCTCCCTGGGTACCGTGGCGATGTACGTTCTTGTATATCGCGCGCTTTCTTTGTCAGCAGGAAAAAACTTCAACCTGGGGCGTACATAGACGGAAATGGTCGCGATGGCGGTTTCTCAACACTCTCTACAACTATCCAATCTACACCTTAGCTCTACAGTGAAAATTTTCAAAGTTTGCAAGTTAGTTATGCGCAATGAGAATATCAGGAGCGTTCGGAAACACAACTTGCGTTTACACCCAGTTGTTTTAATTTACATGGAGCGCATTGTCTTTTTTTAAACCGCTTGTGCGCGTTGGTTTGGACACCCTGTATATAACACGATGGGAATGAGAGGGTTTGTACACACACATATGCGGGATACTTAGCGCACAATCTTTGGTGCTGGCCCATCTTCTCCTTTTCTGCAGGGATTGGTCTTCTGCTTATGCTTTTCGCGAATGTTCCTCACTCCCTCCTCACTTGGATCGAGCTTCGCTCTTTCATTTTTGAATTTTCGCATCAGGTTCTCTTTCCACGATTCCTAAGACAAACAAAGTTTCGCGAGATACAGGAAGCATAAGTAAAGTAAGTAACTTCTAAAGCAGTCAGAAGTATCCATCTGACAGCGTCCTATTAAATGTATCCTCAATAATTAACCACAAACGTACCCCTCCAGTTCCAATAGTATCCATCAAGCGGGGGTACTTCAACAAAAGTAGATAAGCCGCCCTGTCGTATAGGCATTGAGACGGAAACCTGAACAGTTATTTTTAATGTAAAAAGATATAGATACAAGCAAAAGAAATCCTAATGCTGATAGCATACGAGTAGCATACTTAGCAGCCGTGGCAGACTAAGAGGCCGTGGCTTACCTTGCAATTTTGACACACGCTTGAAACAGCTTTGAAACGACGTGGCGTCTTGTTTTCCCATTTATGGGAGTACCCTTTGACAAGACACTTTCTTGGTTACCAAACCCGGGAAGCACGATTCTTTTTTAAATCAACCGGGTCCTTCAGTGGCGTGAGCGTTGTCTCAAGGGAAGCTACAAGCCTGAAAAATGTCAACACTTGGTACTCAAACAATAAAACTGTAGTAAGCTTTGTTCTGATACTTATACAAAAGTTGCACACTTTGATAACCATGCAGTAATTGGTGCATAGGCTTCAGAAATAGTGCTTTACTGTCGGCCCGGGACCATCAGAGGTGCTGCGTCTTCAAAATCTTGCGTGCTGCTCTTCTGACGTGGCCTTCAAGTAATATGCTACAATGATAAAATCTCAAAACAATATAAACTAAAAAAGCCACATTATGAAACGAATTCCGAAATTTACCGTGGTGGCGGTAGTGGTCCGGGAGTTGTGAGCAATCTTGATTTTTGCAGCTTTTTGTATCACTTCGTCCGGCTCAAGATCAATGAAATCTTGGAGATCCTGGTGAAACACCTGTGCAAAATGAGGCGGCATGTATAATGCAACAAGAAGAGCAGGAGTCATCCTGTTCACACTTTTGGTTTTTCTTTACAATATGTTCACTAAGCTACAGATTAGACTGTTGAGAGACTAAAAGGAAAGCGAGGCGCACAGAAGCACAGCACTCGTTACCATGAGCCTGCAAGCATGATGCAGAGGAGATGTTAGGCAGATGACGACTAAGCGGATGACAGGCGGGAAAACACAAGTACTGTCCCGCCGAAATAGTCCATTTCGCCATTTCGCCATTTCTCATACTAGTCTTCATATATTTCTATTTCGTCACTGTTCTCTGGCTACAGCATACCCGTTCAGCGACATGTGCGGTCCGAAACATCTAAACGTGCCAAATACTGAATCAAAACTCCCGAAAAAGCCGCCATAGCGTACTAATAGGTAAACTTATCGTCATCAAGCCAGGACTTGCTTCTTATGTCTGTTGCATAACTTTGAGGAGAACGATGGGCGACCCGGTGCATGGGATTGCGATGAGCGCGTAGCTCCTGGCTCGAGTTGAGATTCTGGGACTTGTGGCGCGTCAACTTCGAGGCGACAAAGCCTTTGGACGGGTCGGACGATCGATGACCCGTTGGCCAGGCGCAATGAGCACGCCCGTACGACGCCGTCTCGCCCTCGTATGACGCTTGACGCGCGAGCCAACTTCCACAAGTCCCAGAATCCCAACTGCACTGACTAGACACTTGTTGACCACCATTCATGTTTTTGTTTGTTTTTGTCAACAAGAAACAAGGTGGTCAAGTGTGCATGGAGATAGATTAGTGATGAAAACGTTTTATCTTAAAATATCACAGCGTGAGGGTATTACTACGACCTGGTAGAGTGCTCCCATAAAAATCAACCTTATGAGCATTGCAACACACTTGGTATTAAAAATTCAAACTATGACTAGCTCGTAATTGCCTTAACAAATAAGAATGAATGTCGAGCAGAAAAAATGTTCAAAGTAACCATGTGAACAAAGTAAGTAACATAAGAAAAATGTGCGGGCCGCCTACTACATAGGCAACGCAACACAAAGCAAGGTGGCAAGCCACGAAAAATGACGAGTTGTAATTACCAGCAGTTACTGACGAACAAATTTCCGTGCTCCGATTTTGCAGCTAAGGTCAATATTGACGGATGTAAAACTTGAAGCAAAGCGGATGCCAAACAAGAGTAAGCCTTTCGTGGTCTATGTGCATTACCGGCTGTCTTGCCCTGTGTCACCTCGCCTATGTAACATATCTCAATGTAAAGCGATGAAATCTCCTGCATTAACATCGTAAGAAACACTTTGCATTAAAACTGTTACTAGGTCATAGTTAGGACAACAAATAAGCAAGGGTGATGGGCAGAAAAAGCTTCAAACTAAAATGTGTAAACAAATTGCCTTTAACAGCACTGGGAGGAAAGAAAAATGTGCAGAGCTGCCTACTACATAGACAATGCAACGCCATGCAAGATGTCAAGTAATGTGTAGAAAAAGAGAAGCAACACCGACTAGCGCTCACTCGGAAGTTCCAGAGCCTTGTTTTTCTTGTTTTTGTTCTGTTTTTCAGATAAACAAAATACAGAAGCCTACACTGAAGATTTTTGTTTAAGTTTAATTTGTACAAGCTTCGCGTGGAGGTCCACGCTTCCTCAGGTACAAAGTGAAGTGGTGACACAAAAGTATATATAGTATAGACATATACACGACTAAACACACTGCTGTACAAAGAAAGGGAAGGGGAAAGGAGATATGGTGCCACGTGTCTGTGTACAGTGAATAGCTGGGCAGACGGATAAGTGACCACATGTCACACTTGCATAATAGCGAGCATTTCATAGTCTCTGTAGGCCACCCGCTGTCTCACACTGTGTTACAATGCCTGTGTAGCACATTTCTGTGTAAAGTGATAAAGCCTCCTGCACTTCTTGTGCACACGAACATGTTAGTTGTCCCCTTGCTTCTTATCTTAACACATCAAAGGAAACTGGGTGTGTTTTCAGAGTGCTCAGTGCACAAAGTTCGTTCTTCAAGAAAGGCAGCAAGTTTGCGTGTCTGCAAAGAAGGGTAAAAATAACAGTCCTCTACGATGACTGTCTGAACAAGCCCCAGTGTTTGACCAAAAGCTTGTGGGTATCTCAGGTTCTTCACGTAGTAGATGCAGAGAAGGAGCACAAGGGCTTTCTCCATGGTGCAGGTATCTTGCAGGTTGATTACCTCATACCTTGTGACAATCTGCTTCTTTGAAGAGAAGGACAGCCTAGGGCCAGGGACACGCTGAGTTTCTGAACAGCTACCCTGTTGACAAGCACTTATAAATTGTAATACATAAAACAGAGAATGTGTGCAAACAACAAAAAATAGCAGCAAAGGATAGCTATTGTTTGTTCCCAAGTACTCCGGCAAAAAGAGTTGTACCCATCCTGACTGGCACAGGACTCCACTAACAGCAATGTCCCCTGCCCGTCTGACACAAATTACATTTCTCTGGGGCAAATATTAAGCAGAGGATTGCGCTGCTCATTAAAGCTTGAGGGAGGGTGAATAGGTTGGCACCAGAAAATTTTTGCCACGGTGAATACAGCGAAACCCGGGCTTTCACCTTGATCCGTCGTGAGTTGCTTATTTTTGAAGTAACAACTAGTGTACAGCTCTGTGCATACGCCCGTAAACTTGGGTTTCCTGGTGTGCAATATCCAAGGATAAGAATAAATAAACTTACAAGTACGATGAGTGACGTTTTGCTCTTCTTGGATCGAAGGTAAGAGTCAATGTCCGCATAGCTGTGTCCACCATGTAGCCGAGTGAATACATTCCTTGCACGGTCCAGCTTATTTTCCATCTCCTTCATCTGCTGCTGGAACCTGAGCTCTGCTTCAAATGACAGCTGAAACAGCAACCGGCAAGCTCTGCTGTTAATGCAGAAGGCCTGACTTTGTTATTTTTGGCCAAATTCGGGGGGAAATATAGGGCAATATTTTCAGTTAAAAATTCGGTTGTACTCGGATACATTCGTTGTAACACAACACAATGCGAGTGAAAATCTGGAAAATTTGGCCATAAACTCCTTTGCTGGGATAGTTGGTACTGTATTATAGTATGAACTGAATTTGTGGTTAAAATCTGCATTCCATGTTTGCATTACAGGGAGTTGGAGTCAGCACTTGTCCATGTCGTCTCTCCTCTGTGTTTTTGCGCCGTTTGCCGTTCATGTAATTCTGCCATACTTGTGTTATATTCAACACAGTACCCGAGTATCTGTCAAGAGACCTTGGGATTTTTAGCCGTTGCTACATTATCCACCACAATGAACCTAAATGCTTTGTAGCAAGTGTTTATCACTGGCACTGTGCTGCATACAAAAAAAGAACCCTGAACCTGGGGAGACACAAAAGGACGACACGACATGAAAGATTCAAAACTCGCAAGTGAAAGTTTATTTAGGTCTCTACACCACAGCCAGTCCCATATACAAACTCTCCCAGTGTCCTCAAAAGAGAGACCGAAAGTTGGCTCACACAATGGGCTATACGTAGAATAGCTCTAGCACCTCCCGAAACACACGCTTCTTGTTGTTGGTCTTGCGGCGTAAGACGGCCGTGTTCTTCCAAATCGGCTTGCATAAAGAGCAGGCCGATCTGGAAGAACACGGTCGTCTTATGCTGCGAGACCAACAACAAGCAGCATGTGTTTTGGGAGGCTACGGCTATTCTCCCTAGTGCCCATTGTGTGGGCCGACCTTCGGTCTCGCTTTCAAGAACACTAGGAGACTTTGTGTATGGGACTGGTCATGCTGTACAGACCTAAATAAACTTTCACTTGCTAGTTTTGAATCTTTCGTGTCCTGTTACATTTTTTGTGTCTCCCCAGGTTCAGGGTCAAGGGTCAGGTCAAGAGAAAAATTAAGAAATGGCAAGTCACTACTACACGCTTATAGGGGGTTTCATGTCATGTCACCAGCATGTCACCGGGGGTTCTGGAAGCCAAACATACCGTGTCCTCATTCAAGAGGTATGATGGTAGTTTCTCACAATACTCAAGCCGTCTAACATCGTAGGATGCCTGAAGCAGCCGCTGCACACGTGGCACTCTGATGCTCAGCACTTGCCCTTCGAGGCTCTCTAATGTCTGTAAAGATAAAAAACTTCAGCATAACCATGGAACAGAGTACAAATAACGGAATGCGTATATAATGGAATAATAACCAATAATAAGTCAGCGGACGCACATGGTGCGCAAAATACCAATTGATGATGGGTATTTAACAAAGACTCATTGACTGACATGGAAATTAAGTTGTAGTCGTTAAGTTGTTGTGTTGAATTCCAGCAGGGAAAGGAAATTCTTCAGTCTCAGTTTTATGGCACAAGCAATTCATCCAAGGTCAGCTGCAGTTACTGCACTTACGTTTAATTTATTTAGGGCTTCATCACAGCTCAGACCTCTTTCAATAGTACCAAGAACATCGTCAGTGTCATGCAGTGCCACATACTGGGATTCAGTTGCACGACAGTTGTTTTTTCCACGCCTCACCCTCAGCCTTCGGATTTTGCGTTTCAGTGCCAGTCGGTTCATAAACACGCTCTGGAAGAGGACAATTACAAGCTAATTACTTACATCATGTGGTTAATTAAGTCACAACTACTACACAGCTCAGTGTCCCGCAATCATAGTTGTCTCGCAACGTAAGCCCCCAATCATTAATGTTAGTGTCCCAAAAGCTTAACCAGGAGTGCTGAAAGCACGGTGTAAGATAAAGATAAGAGGTGATGACACTCTCTTGTCTCGCCATGCGAAGGCGGCGTCCAGATAATGTTCGCTTTCCAGGCCCCCTCGCCTGATCGCCATCTGACGGTGCGCATAGCTGCCGAGGCCAAGAGCACAAGACATTCGCTTGCAACGCCGGGAAAGGCATCGGTAACATTTGGCGGTCCTGTCAGTCATACTGCGCGCCGAGAGATGGCGATCAGGCGAGGAGGCCTGGAGGGGGCCTGGGCCTGGGGCTGGCGTGGGTGTCATCACCTCTTATCTTTATCTTACACCGTGGCTGAAAGCGATGGAGATAATTAGAAGCCATTCTGAACGAAAACACTTGCACAATAGGAGCCAATTTGAATTTGAACAATGGAATGACACTGCAAGCTACCATTGGTAGCTTTCTTTGACAATTCCCACCTTTTCCAGGTTTAAAAAAGAAAAAAAAGAAAGAGAAAGAGACAAGGACGAAGAGACGGAACGCACATACACACGAGTTCTCAGACGCAGCGAAGTTTAATAGACAGAACGTTCCTTCTATACGTAAGAACCTCCGAATGGGAGAGAGAGGGACCAAAGTAGGCTTGTTTAGAGTGTGACCGCGAGCGGCTATCTCCACAGATTCTCTGAGGAGCCGTCGCGACAGGTTCCTTTCTTTCCACAAAACGTCCGTTTCCTCAAAAATAGGCTTAGACCCGTGACATTCGCGTAGGTGCCTGACAAGATTACGAGACAACCAGTCTTTCTCGGCATTGGCGTTGTGTTCCCGGAGCTGATCATTCAAGCAGCGGCCTGTGTGGCCTACATAGCATAATCCGCATAGGAAAGGCACACAGTACACAACCCATTTACAGCATATGACGGAAGGGTCTCTGTGATTAACAATACAATTGTCAGAAAAGGAGGAAGTGAAAGGTGTGAGTCTGTTTAGTTTGAATACATTGGTGAAAACAATGTTTATGCCAAAATTCTTAGTGACAGCTAGTATGTTGTGAGATACAGAATGATAGTATGGAATGCAACAGTGCGGCCAGAGGGGGAAACGCTTGACTGTTGTTCCGAAGGGTTTTGAGGGAACATCTTACGCATCTACCGTAAGGCTCGTGTAGCAATGAGATGAGGATCATAGCCAGCATGCAACAATCTCGATATTGACGTTGCAGACTGGAAGCGATGTAATGAGCACAGCTTTTAGAAGTGGCCACTTTTTGGAGCGATGAAACAATGCCAAATTTTACAATCTTAGAGTAGGAGCTGCGCTGAGGAGGGAGCAGCTTTGCATTGTACTTACCATAAAACCAACAAAGACCACTTTTACAAACCAAGCTGAGATCCAAGAATCTTTGCTCGTGGGCCATGGCGAGCTCGACAGAAAAGTTTAGTTCAGGGGCATACGAAGTGACAGTGCTCGTTAGGGTTTTGGGAACCAGTGAGGGAACATTTGTTAGCAAAATGATGTCATCGACATACCGACGAATCAAAAGCATACCGCCTCCAGTTTTGGAAATTCAAGATTGAACAACACGATCAAACGAATTAAGGTGTATCTCTGCCAGTACGGGAGCCACGGAAGAGCCAATGCATACTCCTTCAGCTAGGATGAAGGATTTGCCCTCCCAGTCTACAACGGTGGATTCAAGGTAGCACTGAAGAATGGAAAGGAAATTGGCAGCAGACATGCGGCGGCTTTGGAAAGATGATACATTGTTTTGAATTAGGTCAGCAGTTCGTTTAAGTAACAGCAGTACCTTCATGGAATATTAAAGGTCCTTGATGTCTAGAGACAACAGGAAACAGCCACACCGTGAAAGGGGGCAATACACTCTAGCAGCTCATCAGAATTTCTTAGGGCAATAGATCCGAGGAGTGGGAGTGATTTAAGAGAAAGTTTGCATAAAAATTTTGCTGCGTCTGAGAACTCGTGTGTGTGTGTTCCGTCTCATTCGTCCTTGTCTCAGTTTCTTTCTTTTTTTCGTTTTTCATCATGCATCAGCTTGTCTGCATCATCTCCCTTCTTTCGACAGTACTACCAAATGCAGGACTTGTAACCGTTCCTTTGGAAGGACTCTCTCCAGCCCAAGAGCCACTTCTTCGCGTTTCTTTAGCAATGTGCTGTATCGCTTTCTGCTCCCTCTTTTCCTTTTTTTCTTGTGTGAACTGTGGCTCTCACGTTCCTTCTGCTCTCTACATTCATATACAGGGTGTCTTTGTTTAGCCGCAGCGGAGAACTTCACAGGGAGAGCGATGAGCGCTGCTATTCTACTGCTTGAGTAACAAACAGGTGCCACTAATTATGTAGCACCTGCTTCTTACTGAAGTAGCATAGGGTCGTCCCTCTCTTTATGAGGCGCTCTGTGGTAACGTTTTTTTTTATTGGGTGTTAGCGCCGCGAAGCAACTGTGGCTATGAGCGGCGTACAGATGTGGACAGATGGAGAGAGGACAGCAGGAAGGAGTGGGGGACAGGGGGATTAACTCTGTGGTAAGTAAGGTTTTTTTTTTGTGCAACGTAATGAAGCACCAGCTCGGGGTGCAAGCTTGTTGGAATTAAATCTTTTTGATGCTTCGTTCTTTTTCCACGTTGGCACTCCTATATCTGAGCTGCCAAAGAAGACTGCACTCTCCTAAATAGCTCACCCAGCAGTGTCTCCCATTCTCTGTCTTTGTTCCCGGCTTGGCTTTGGGCCAGGTTGTGTGTGGATGGCATTTCAACAAGCATCGTCCAAGTGCATTGTACTGTTGCCGAAGTATCCAAGGCTCCTGGTTCACAATTAGCCCGTTATCACTGCATAAACGTGAACACCACACATAACTTAATTGGTCCCACCTAGAGTTTCTACGAGGGTTTTTGTTTTTAAAGGTCACTTCAGCGGCAAGTATAAACCAGAGCGTCTGAAAAAAAATCTCATGCATATGTTCAAGATGCCTTCATGACAGTTGTGCAAAAAAATCGCGTTTAAGGTGGATGAAATTAAACTCCTGCTGCTCAAATCTTTATGTCGACAAAGGACAAAGTTGTCATTAGTTCATTCAGCGGCATATTCCTTGACTTGTTGAGCACAATTTGACGTAAATCTGTGGCCCTGAACACTGCTCTGCATTGTCAGTGTTCCACGAATAACTGAAGTGCAAAAATGAAGAAAAAAAAAGACTGAAGTGCGAACTGCTTCCCCTGCCTCTATTTATTTTTTTAAATATTTTTCCTGACTACCTTGCATCCGCCCTCGATGTAAGAGGGTTGAAGGTGCTTTGGAACGGGAACGACTTTGCCGCTTCCATTCACAAATCTTTCGGCACGAAGGCTTCAGTGACCTCCTAGGAGGCACCATGACAGCTAGTGCGGTGAATAAACACCATACCAAGCTGAGGAATGCAGGACGTCCAGCAGTTTCTGTGGTTTGTGAACTTAACATGCACATATTGCCGAAAATAAAAATTTTATTTCCCAAAACTTATTGAGCCAAGATTTTTTTCTGTTTTATGGGGGCACCTATGCTCTTTATCTGAACAGTGAATGTCACAAAATATCAGCGCCAAAATTCTTGAGGGTGAAGCCACCGAGTGTGGATGTTAGAGCTGAAATGGCCCAAATGACACTTTCATCCCTTCCAATGTGGTTAAAAAGACGATGAACTGACTACGCAAACATGAAATAAAGCACAGACTTAACATACCAGGATGACTGAGACGTTTCCTTTCCAATCCAGGACACGAAAAGCAAATGAACCCTGAACAGGGAAAGAAGATAAGGTAGAAGCCTGAAGGCTCAAGCTGATTAATGGTTTTGTTTATTTTTGCTCTTGGAACACGATCAACTTGGTTGGTTTTCTTCCTTTTGGTTCCGTCAGAGAACCTTATGCTAAACCAGTTCGGTCAAGAAGCTGGGCCAGTGATTTTTGAGCATCAACAAGCTGTGCAGGTTGGATGCAATCGGGATCAACAATTGTGTTGCAAGAGACACAACAAACTTGTCCAAGTCGATGCTTTGGTATTTTGTGTGAGGAATCCTGGCTTTTGAAATATAGTTAAACAAAATGAATGACAGTTGAGAATTTTACTTGTAGCAAAGCACTATAGGCATGGAAAGAACATGTGAGCAGAAGATAAAAATATAAACTGGACAGACTTTATGAGCAGAGGATTACAGTCCCTTAGCTGCACAAAAATGTCTCCAATCTTGGTAGAGACTTGTGTACTTACTCTAGGTACTCAATCACTTTTCAATCACTTCACTTTTATGAACATGACGTCTGATGTAGGGGTGCTCGATATCAGGACATCTCCTGATTTGACATCAACGTTGTTGATGCACGCAGCAGTCATAAATGCAACCTGTGTGCCATGCAGGTCAGACGGCAGCCCAGCTGAAACCAGCCTGTTGTCAACAGTAACCGTAACAGCGTACTGTTCAAAGTCGTCCTTAACACAGTAGTTCAGTTTTGGGGCGCCAGAGCCATTCCAAAGGTTCGCAGACGAATGTACCTGGTAGAGCTCACTCACAGAGTGGGGAAGGTTCTTGAAGTTGTAGAATTTTTTTGATTTTGGGAGAGAGTTACTTGTCTCACAGCTCATTGTAGAATGATGCTTCAGTGGGCCAAATTGCCTTAGCTGCTCTACCATATGCACTAGCATGTGCATCTTTGGAATGAAACTGGACACACCGTAACAGTAAAGTTTACGTACATGCTGTTATGCTCAGCTATTGTAGTTTCAAGGTCGCTCAGGCACTCAATGGTCATAACTGGTGACCAGCACACTGAACAATCTGACTGAGCAGCAGAAGGCATGACATGTGCTCACATTCTGGCACAACATTTTGTAGCATCAAAGGGAGGTGAAGTATTAACACAAATGCTGCGCTGGCGGATGTCACTAACGAAAGGTCAGCTTCAAGGACTCGTGGACGATCACTTGAGCTGACACTAGGGTGGAACTGGAAGCTCTGAAGGCAGCGATTTAATGCCCTACGTGTGAGAAAGCCCACATTTCGCACGCAAAACATGAAGAACAGAGATATTTCTTTAACTACGACTCCCTCTAGTAAAATATGCATGGGATCGAACAAAATATCAGTAGTCAGTGAAAAGTGATTAAATTTAGTCAACACTGAATCCCCATTTAAGCCGAAACTCGCTGAGAGTCTTTTTCGCTCCATTTCTGTATCTGCACGTTCCAGTTCCTCAACTTGCCTTTTCAGTTCACTGTCCACCCTGAGAGGGCACTGCGTGTGATAGCTGTAATGTGTTATTTCTGATGAAGGCGCCTTACATCTGCGGCAGCTCAGCTGCACATTTGGACCAAATGACTCCTTAAATCCTGCGACATTATGGCACGCAAGACTGTCACCCATCAGTGCAATGACGGCCCCGTGAAATAGTTCTTCACCTTTAGCTGTCATAAAGCTAATCCCCTCTGATGACAATGCATTTACTGTCTCTATACACTCCTTAAGAAGCACTTCTTTGGCCTGTGTTGACTTCAAGCTTTTAGAATAACCGACTCCGAGCAGAAAGATGTTGCAAATCTGGGAGCGGACAAAAGGAGGCATGTTCGCAAACATAATGTAAAATACAGTCAGCTTCTCCCTATTTCCCCTTTTCATTCCCAACGGGTTTGCTACTTCGATGTCATCACAATAGAGTACCATAGTTAGGACATTCTGTTGCGTGCCTTGTAGAGCTGGGTGAGATGTAACCCGTACGCCATCATGAAAATCCTGAAGCAACCCCACTCAGGAGTTTCTTCTTACACCTCCAGAGAGCCAGCTATGGACATCAGGATGCTTCAATAAATTAGCAAGCAGATGCCTGACAGGCACATAATATGCTTTCTTTCCATCAGGTAAAGTTACCTGCTCAGGGGGGACATATATTCCACGCCTGACATATTCTGATTTTCGTTGCCTGTCGCTGGACAGGGTCTTTATATTACAAGGAATATTCTGACATTGCATTATGTTTCCTACGGACTCAACAACTGTATCTATGGCCTTTTTTGATGTGCGATGATGCCCCTCTAGAGAACGACAAAGGTCTGAAAGAAGGGCTTCAACAGTATTGCACGCAGAGCTTTCAAATAGTTCATGTGAAGTCCCGTACGGGCTGACAGCGGTTTGTAAAACATCAGGGTCATCACCGTGAACCGTAGTTGATGAAGACATTGATTGGTTCCCTGTCATTTCACGGCAACAAGCTACGTGCTCTCTGTACCGCTTTGCATAGCGTATGTTGGCGTGGCAATGCGGGCAAACATAGGAAGTACGACTACCAGAAGAACAAGTTTTGCAGTGTACTCGGAATCGCTGATAGTTTGATGTAGAGAAGCCACAGGAACCACAAATGCTAGGCACCTTTTCTTTTGAGGAAGGTTGTGATGCTGACGGGACATTGGAGTTCTCTATTGGTTGTAGTATCTCTGATGGTACAGGCAAGACAGTAGCTACACTTGAAGTGCTTGCAGTGCCTGCAGGTAACGGCAACGCTGTAAGAAAACATTGCTGAAGCACTTTTCCTACACACCTGTTGTATGTGTAGCATCATCTCCTGGCTCCTGAATTGCAGTGGGCTCGGTTTCTAGAGAGGACAAAGTTTCCATTACGTTCCAAGTCTGTTCGCACGATTTAACACAAGCTGAGACAAACCTGTGCTTTCTGGGTCACCCAGGCATTCCTCTTCCAACACAAATGAGCATGTCCCTGACCAATCTCCTGAAAATAGGCGACATTGTGCCAATATGTTACATACTGCTATACAGCAACTGCTGCAGTTTTGGCAAGAGAACTAATTTATATGGCTGCATCAACCCCTTACTTAGAAGAGGTGAATTATGCAGTATACATGATGTTGTGCTATAATGAAGCAATGATCGGAACATTCATTGCAGCACAGCAAGATGTGAATTGTGAGATGATATACGTCGCCACTTATTGTTCTCCAAGTTCGATTCAACGTTCACTAAAATGTAGCTCAGACAAACCTGTGTCCATGTGGGGCTGACGCTGCACAGTTTCTGGTCTGATTCCATGGAGTGAGGCTGTTTCAGGCCATAGAAATATTTAGTTAGAATGCAGTTTTCTGTAAAGCTTCTGAAGCTACTCAGTTTGAATGCAATGTCGCACACACACATGCAAATGAAAAAACCTGCATATGCTGCTTGCTTCTCACCTGGTGTGGACATGGATGCCTTGTCTGTGACAGACTGATCTGAGGCTGTCATGTCTCGTGGAGGGAGGTGGCAAGCTTGCGAAGACATCTGAAATAAATATTTTAAGCAGAACATTTTCTCGTGAAAGATGGCTATATATCATGGGTGTATATCATGTGATTGCCGGCCAACGAAGCTGACTGCGATAAGCATAAGAAAAAGAGAATTGATATCGATGAATTCATCCGGAGTGTGATGACGGTTGCGCCAAAGAGGAGGGAATTGGAACGACTTTGCTACTGGGGTGCCATTGCCAAAGTCCCCCGGTGAACTCTTACATTTTTGTCTTTCTCTACACACGACCGAGATTATCTATAAGCGAAATGTGCATCTGCATTATAATATAGGCTCTATGGAACTCTGCTTTACATTTAAACCTTGTTTCAGCTGTGGTTCCGAACATCCAGTGACAGCTCTTAAAGAAAGCCCTGGCCTTTTTGGTGTCAATGTTGTATTGTAGATGGAAAAATATACCGCAGGGAATCTGAAATGCTGATAAGTGGGTCATAAAAGTGTCCGTATGCCTTCGTGAATAGGCTTCTGCTTCGGATGACTCAGTTTGAAAGTTCATACGTATTTCATGTGCATGTTTTGATTTGTGGCATGTTAGAGTCATTAGGTTGAGAAGTTCAAACATATTTCATGCGTTTGCAACGTTGACTTCTTGACTGAATCAGTTTCGGTTTTGTTAGCCTGACCGTTTTCCATGTTAGTAAAGAGCTTGCCCACACTGCTACAAAGTCACTTTACTCGATATTTTGGGGGTACTTAGGATGCTTTTGGTATCGAACTAAACGTAATTTGCTGCTCGATGTACGTGCAACGGTTTCATGCCGTTTAGCGCCAGCTTTCCTGGTTTAAAACGCATCAGTGTATCTGCAGCCTTCAGCTCGGTTCATGCACGCAACTAACAATGCCAACTGCCGGATGTCAATCCTGTCGCCCTCCGTTATTCCAACAATGATTGTCCCTGAATGAAGGGCCTATCAGCAGTCACGTACTTACCGATCGCGGCGTGCGACACAGGTGAATGTCCACAGAACTCGCACCAGCCCGGTGGGAATGGTCCCGACCTCCAGACTTCTACACTTCTCATAAAAGACGAGCATTCGCAGATCGCACAGGCACCGCGATGTGCACCGCGCAAGTCCTTGTTGGTGCTCATTCTAGGGCATAGCCTTCGGGCCCCAACCTGTTGGAAAGTGAAAGTAGTAACTCCAAAACGTTACACCCAATCCGTGTGAGGATAAGGTATGAAACCTTACAAGGCAGTCGACTAGCTCACCTTTCAGTCTGTGCGCTCTTACGGTGTACTTCCTGGCGCTTCAGAACGGGCACCCACGAAAATTCCTTACTCTGCGTGCGACGAAAGAGCAGCCAACAAGTAAGGTTACGGCGGGAAACGCCATACAGCAGATCCGCGGAAAATAGATAGCGTAACGTAAAAAAAAAAAAAAAATCGAGCGCAATGTCAACAACAACCACGCAAGAAACTTGTATCCGAATTTCAATGCTGAAATAAAAAGTATATGACGACGTTGCTATGAAGGAAACATTATCTCAGACCACTTATCATTCGCTTCCCTCACTTCGCCTCAGGCGGGGCACCGCTAAGTGAAACGGGAAGCTCTTTCGTTATGTTGTGGTTTTCTTGTGTGGTCAATGAATTTGTTAAAGTCCATCAGGTACACGAAACTGATATATAATGAGGTACGCTGCGGTATGGGGTACAGCCCTCCGCCGTAATCCGGTACAACGTTATGTGACTGTTTGGTACCGAATGGACTCTGATATTGCCGGCATGGCCAGAGGATGTAACCGTACTGTACCCCCTTCTTCACGTCGTTCGCGCCGCTGCGACGGATGTGTACCGATTGCGTTTTCTGAGACCTGGTACATGCGGTACTCATCGGGTGGCGGATTTAGAGTGCACGT
This sequence comes from Ornithodoros turicata, assembly GCF_037126465.1. Classification (NCBI taxonomy): domain Eukaryota; kingdom Metazoa; phylum Arthropoda; class Arachnida; order Ixodida; family Argasidae; genus Ornithodoros; species Ornithodoros turicata. The sequence continues at coordinate 1,046,354 of NW_026999351.1, read as the reverse complement.
CTGTAAGCGACACGTGGTGGATTAGGAAATATGTTTTTCGTGCGTTCTGACTGGAGAAGGATACTGTGGTGGCGGCTAAGTATGTTGTTAATGTTTGGGATATTTCCGGCGAATGTTACAGTTAAGTTCACGGCATTACTTTCTGATTTGTTTTGTCTTTTCTCCAGTAAGCTTAGACGGCTTGCCTTGCGAGCTCTGTTGAGAGCATCTTGAACTAGATCGGGTGGATACTGACGACCGACAAAGGTTTGTTGCAGCTGTTCTAAATTTCTGTCCAGATGGTCGTCATTCGAGCAGATTCTCCTATACCGAAGGGCTTGACTATAGGGAATGGCCAGTTTCGTGTGGCGAGGATGACAACTATGAAATGACAAGTACTGCTGAGAGTCTGTGGGTTTACGGAACAGATCAGACGTTAAAACTCCATTGGTTAGCTTAATTTGAACATCAAGAAAGCTAACAGTGACGGCAGAGTAGGTGTGAGTGAAGTTAATAGAAGTATGGAACTCATTGAAATCGCGTATAAACTCCAATAGGCTGTCTTCCGAATGTGGCCAGATCATAAATATGTCATCAAGATAGCGCTTGTATAAAGTGGGTTTGTCCTCACGCGTGCTCAAGAATGCTTCTTCTAGTGAACCCATGAATAGATTTGCATAGTTTGGTGCCATTTTAGTGCCCATAGCGGTGCCGTTGGCTTGTAAATAGTGGCCATCGTTAAATTCAAAGTTGTTGTTCTTTAGGATCAGTTCTAGTAGAGTAGATACGACAGATGGATCACAAGAAGAATCAGAGTACTTTGAAAAAGCCGCCTCGCCTGCAGCTATGCCATCATCGTGGGGAATATTGGTATACAGGGAAGAAACATCTAACGTAACTAGGAGACGTCTCTAGTACTACCACCCCATCTAGTACTAGATGGGGTGGCTGACATTGATTTAGTATTTGCAGGAAGTGATTGGTGTCCTTGATGTACGATGGTAGTCGCGGGGGTATGTCCTTAAGAAGATGATCTACGAAACTAGAGAGTGTTTCAGTGGCTGTCCCATTGCAGGAGACGATTGGACGTCCGGGGTTCCCTGGTTTATGAATCTTTGGGAGCATGTAGAATCTATCTGGCTTTGAGTTACGGGGAAGAAGGTATTCATATACCGCCGAATCGATCTTCTTTGCGGCCTTTAATGCCTTTAGTTGTTTTGTGATATCTGAAACAATCTGTTCCGTGGGATCAGTGTCTAAAGTTTTGTAAAACGTGGCACAAGCCAATTGTCGCAGTCCCTCATCGATATAATCCTGCATATTCATTACGACAATTGCACCGATTGCATCGATTTTTTAAGATGCGACAGACTACTTTGCTCGGCTTGACTCAAATTTGGTTTGGTTTTGCGGGAAGAGGGATTATATGAAGTAATTATATCTTTTTGAACTGCTTTTATATATATATCAAGAGCTTTTTCGCGATTGGGCTCTGGCGTAAATTCACACGGTGGCTTGAAAGGTTTGGGTGTTGTATCAGGCTTATCATGAAAATACTCTTTCAGACGCATACGTCGGGCAAAATTATCTAAATCGAGATGGAGTTGGTATTCGTATACCTTGTTATTATTTGGGCAGAATGAAAGCCCACGGCTAAGAAGTGATAGTTCAGAATCGCTGAGGGGGTGGGACGACAAATTAACAACATTTTGAGGTGACGTATTGGTTGTGTTGTCATGAGCGTTAGGACTTTGATTGTCACAGTGTTCGGTTTCACCTTGGGAATCTAACGAGGGAGTAATTATGTTACTACTACCTGCGAGATTCGCGTTATATTTAGACATAAGGTCAGGATCTATCTGGTCCCTTGTCATTTTTTTTACGTTTGGTGTTATTCACAGTTTCTTCCAAGTTCCTAGTGAACTGTGCCAATTCTGACTCATGCGCGTCCGTAAGGGTCACAGTATCGTGGATAGTTTTAGCTTGCTGAGATATTTCTGCAGTTGTTTCCTCACAGTGGGCTATTAGAACTTCCAGTAATGCAGTAGAGGCGTTGCTAAGGGTTTCATTCCATTTCTTTTGAAGGGTGTGGTTCAGAGGGAAGGTTGGCTGGAGCTTAATCGCGAGGCCTTTAGGAATTTTGTTATGATCGCTATAGACTTGCAGTGCGGTACGGTGGGAATTGTAGCGTATATATTTGTCGTTTAATTGTCGGATTTTGAAAAAGGCTTTTGTACTCGGGCATGGCTCATTTGGATTAGAAAAGGTACGCTCACCGGCGGTTAGTCAGTCCTGTTTACGTGCCCTCGATGTCCGTTCGGAGTGTCTTCGTCGCAGCATGGCTGCCTCTTGTGGGGTGGGCCACACTGGATCCGGGATGACCGGGGCGTCAGCTCTGCGTGGTGGAAGTTGTCGAAGCAGGTGTGGGATCAGGTCCTGGAGGTGGCGGCTCATCATCCGCACTCCTTTGAAGTTTGGGTGAAGGCCATCCGCCGCAAGCACCTGGGTTGGACGTCGTCGGTAGAAGCCATGGTCGAGGTAGAAAAGGTCCCGGGACCTCCTGCATAGCTGGACCAGCTGGCGGTTGAAGGCGTGTGCCCGTGAGTTACACTGAAACTCCCTACGCCTGTCAATGAAAGGGCGGCGTCTGTTATATGATCGAGGGAGCACAAGGGTACATACCGCCATTTCAATGACTCCACGGGCACGGATCCTTTCGAGAAGTGTCTGGTAGTGCGAGATGGCCAACTTGGGCTCAACGAACGGCATGTCGTTAGTCCCACAGTCTAGGACAACGACACGAACGCTGGCCGGTAGTAGGAACACCTCCTCGATGAAGTCCAGGATACGTCCTCCGCTGCGGGACACGAACATCGTTGGTGTCGAGCGGGACCTGAAATCAAAGTGGTGGTACAGGTGCTTAGTCTGGGAGTCGCCGAGAACAGCAACTGTTAGTTGCTTTGCTGAAGTATGCTATAGTGTCGATTCAGTATACCCTTAATGTTTGGGATATCGTAACATTTGCTGGAAATATCCCAAACATTAAGGGTATACTGAATCGACACTATAGCATACTTCAGCAATCCGAGCGCACAAAGGAAATTTTTCCGCAGGCACCTCGTGTCACCTACAGGCGCGCACGCAATCTGCTAGATAGCTTAGTTAATTCTAAAATCAACGAACCAAATGATTCACCAATGGGTTGTCACCCATGTGAAGACCGCAGATGTCAAATATGCAAATCAATGCAAAACACCACCATAGCCGAAAGTACTAGTTCTCACTTCAGAGTGACAATTAGAGCAAACCTAGACTGTAATTCGTCCAACGTTATCTATCTCCTTCAATGTAACGCATGCCAAGCAGAGTACGTGGGCCAGACAAAAACTGCATTCAGAATCAGATTTAACAATCACCGATCAGACGTGACGAAAAAACCGAATCTTCCAGTTTCACGCCATTTTAGCCAGCCAGGGCATTCAATTAACGATGTTTCAATTTTCCTTCTTCAAACAAACTTCAGTCCCGACCGGTGCCGAGAACAGCGCGAATCTTACCTTATCTACAAATTCCAATCTATCATAAACGAGGACCCTGGTGTACTGTCAACAATAAGAAACTTATCTGCTTAGATAGAGTACTGCTGCTTGTTCCCCTTTTCTTTGCAGAACAACAGTCCACAGCCCTTGGATTCCATCCCACCTCCCGGACGATGACTTCTTCACCGGACATGACTCAACCACTTCCTTGTACTTGACCTGCTGACGGCCGCCAGGTGGCGGGACCCCCGATTGTGACGTCATTGTAGCACTGTATAAAACTCCAAGTGTCATTTGTCATTCTTCAGTCCTGACGAAGGCAGAGCTTCCGCCGCAACGTAGACTTCCCCCTTAACTTTCCACTAGTAAATAAATAACTCCCCCTTTTTCTACTTCCTACACCTTCGTTGTCTGCCTCATATTTTGTTAGTACCTATATATATATATATATATATATATATATATATATACTCATTGAACGATGCGACAGCACCAGAGGACATGTGACATGTGTTTCGCCGTGTTTGCGGCTCGTCGGCCCTGGGTAGCTGCGCATCGTTCGGGATTGGCAAACCAGGGATCACTCAGCGAGCGATATGCACCTGGGAGGGTGACCGAGCACTCCTCAATGCCACAGTGCAAGCCAGTGAATTATAAAGAGGGGGGAAAAGCCATTAAAATATAGCTAAATGATGCTAGACGTGTTTGAAATTCAAACTTACAGTTAAGATGGCTTCTATGGCTGTACGTAGTATCTGTTTCTCTACCTGCCGCCATAGAAGCCATCTTAACTGTAAGTTTGAATTTCAAACACGTCTAGCATCATTTACCAATTTTTTTAATTGCATTTCCCCCTATATATATATATATATATATATAGGGTGTCCAGGCTAAGTGTGAACAGATTTTTTAAAAATATATCAATCACCTTTTCCGAGATGAAATCAATTGCAATATAGCATATGCTGAAGGGCACTCCCTAGGGGTCATTAACAGACTCCAAAGGCAATGTCTTAATTAACTTTCAATAATTAACTATTTAATTATAAAAGCTACGAAGTTGCTCCAAAGAGAACGTCTGATCTCTTCGGTCACCAGATACCAAAACCGCTTACAGAACAAAAATCCCTTCGGTAGATCGTCCGCAAAAAATTCGTGAAGAAACGCCATTTTTTTCTTTATTTGGTTTATTGCGCATCTTCAAAGAAGCGGCTTTCCTTTACCCCCAGTGTGAGACAGTGAAAGAGGACAGTGCCGCCTCATGCGCCGAAGATTAGCTTTAACTTGCGGAAACAAAGCAAAAACACAAATCTATCGGGTGACTCTATCGCGACTGCCCTTATCTTGGGCTGCATTTTCTGTTTTCTTTTAATCTTTTTCCAGGACGCAAGAGGCGATAGTGTGCCCTTTCATCCTCTCGTATTGGAGGCGAAGGAAAGACGCGTCTAGAGATGCGTAATGAATAAAATAAAGAAAAAAAAATGGCGTTCCTTCACGAATTTTTTGCGGACGATCTATCGAACGGATTTTTGTTCTGAAAACGGCTTTGGTATCTGGTGATCGAAGAGATCAGATGTTCTCATTGGAGCAAATTCGTAGCTTTTATAATGAAAAAAGTTAATTAAGACATTCCCTTAGGAGTGTGTTAATGCCCCCCTAGGGATTGCCCTTCAGCATATGCTATATTGCAATTGATTTCATCTCGGAAAAAGTGATAAAAAAAAACTTAGCGTGGACACCCTGTATATATAGCAAATAGCAAATTATATATAGACTAATATTATAAAAAATATATAAAATAATATATAGCAAAATCATCTGCCAACATTGAACGATCCTTGTACAGAGTTTCAAACCCTTTGTTATTTAGTGTTTGTCGATAGGGAAAGCAAAAAGGATATAGACAAAGAATGCACGCTTTATCTATAACTTCAGACTAAAGTTATCTTAAATGCGATAACATTACTCTAACGCACTTTTGGGTTCATGGCAACGTTTCGAGTATGTCAACCAACGTGGCGTCAAACTTCACAGCAATGGCTTCGTGGCTGGCAACGTTTATCGACTTAGAAGGATAGGAAGGATAATGAGATATTTAGGAGACTGGAAAGTCTATATTAGAACTATTCCGAAGATGTGATGAGCCAATCGCCTAATTCCCTTGAAGTGACTGGCATCACGCCGTCTAAAGCAACAATAAAGTTGCTTTTGAATCTTGGGTTTCACAGCTTCCTTTGTCGTGCAGTTTCCTAGAGCGCTTCCGGTGTGTGAACACTTCCTATTGCGTGCACTCTTTCTTATTCCATATTAGCGGCACGACACAAGTACGGGTACGAGCGGAGCACAGCAGTAGACAGATCTCAATTTTGCACTATATTTTATGTGCCCATGAACAGCAGTATGCCTTGGTGATGGTGCACATACGAACTAATATAACGGACAATTAACGATGAAAAAAAATGACAGGACTGTTACGACTGTCCAACGCGAATTCTCTTGTGTGTGGGTGTTGACATTTTTATATATGACATTGATTACTTCAACTACTTTAGAGAGACGAGTACCGCCGTGGGATCAGTGAAGTGAGTGGTCATGTGTAGACCTGGGATTAACTGGACAAAAGTATGACTAAAATCGTGACAACCGCGGGACAGGAAACGCTGAAATATCGGGATACTTTCAAGTACAACATACTCATCTCTAAATATGTCAACACTGATTTTGAGCTGGATAAAAGTGCTTTTATTTGTTTCAGATTGTTTTAACTTCTTTTGCATCAACAAAACCGACAGTCAACAGACAGAAGAAGACGACAGAAGGAGACAGAGAAGAACAAGAGACAAGAAGCGGCGGATTCCGTGGTACAACTATGTATATCCATAGCAATTTCCCGAGAACTTCCCCGTAACAGCTGCCACTGAAAAAAAAAAACAAAAAAAAAAAACAATTGCTTGTGTTATCCTGAGTTCGCGAAGACATCCGTAGAAGGGGTGTTTAAAGAGCAAATCGACAGATAACTTTGGGACGACACGCAGCGCGGTAACCCCGTGATAAGCGCACTTTTCATCAAGCTGAGCCCCTTAGATGAAGGGTATCTCCGGCAGATTACGCCTTGCATTGTAGGTCAGACCTCAAGTCGAGCACGTCCGCGTGCTACCCCACATGTTCTGCTGTTTGGATATACCGTTGTTCCCCGGTGTATGACTGATCACCTTGCAACATGGCTTTTGTCCGCCATTAGTGTGTGTTTCCATTAAACTTGAGTCGCGAGTGAGCTGAAGAGCTACAGCTGTAAAAGTGATTCGTAAATTATACACGCGTTGAGATTAAAAATGAGATAAAAAAAACATTCGAAGCACACTCATGTAAGAATCGCCGTACGTGACAAATAAAAGACGCCCTTGCAAAATGTGGAATGAAAAAGAGCGCAGCCATGGAGAGATAGTACAGGAACAAGTATTCGAAAAGAGAACGTTAAGGCGGGCTCAGTTCTTTAGAAGTCTTTGGAGAATTTTTGTTCACAGGCTTCTCGTAAACCTCGCTATATTTCTACACGAAACATGCGCAAGCGTGGTCCCGTCCCTCCAGTTTATCTGGGGAATGGCGTATTCTTGAAGGCCTGACGCGATCCAGTGAATTTTGCAGAATTAATGTTTGTCAAATTTTCATACATGAGAGCCTACGGGAGATGCACAAAACCGCTTCTCCATGCACGCCCACCTGTCATATTTGGGCCAAAAGAATGGCATTCCCTACAGTAATAGTCAGGAGATTCATAGCAATCAACAAACACGCTTACTGCAGTTTTCCAGATCCTAGCGAATCAAAATGATGGCTTCATCGTTTGCTATCATGTTCTGCACACTGGCGCCGATTGCATTTCTTCATTAAATCGTGGGAGGAAAGCAAAGCCAAGAACACAATTCTGCGACTGTGCATCTCTCTATAAGCGGAGGTGAACTAGATAGCATGAGTCCGCCTCACCTCGAAACAGTTACACCTAGCGTGAATTCATTTATGCAGGAACCAAATTTTTCGCTTGAATCTACTCACATGCAAACGCGCTAAATGCAACAATTCCAACAGGCAGTCATAGTCATAGTAAATGATGGACCAATATATATGTCGCAAGGTATCCTAACAGTTTCACGAGTATCAATAATTAACTTTATCAAAAGGTTGCGTTTCGGGATTCCGTCTTGCGAAATTCCCCATCTCGAAATCCACTGTCTCGAAACGGAAGCAAATGTTCGACTGCTGTGCGTTTTTTTAACACCCGATATCACTGACCTCTCAGTGACTAACCTCTCAGTTTCAAGACTTTTCGATGTCAGTCGAAGTCGGTAATGAAAGTCACATTTTAACAGGCATTAAGCTAGGCAGGAATCTGGAACTGCAATCTGGTACTGCAATCACAATCTGGAACTGCATTTTGGTTTAAAAAGTAACTTGAGTGTGTACGATCGTGTAATGTATCAGCACTTTTTAAAACCCGAGTACGGCTGTAGCTGGCGTACTGCAATGACAACGAGGAATGCATGAGCGTGCACTCGCAACTATCAATAACGAATGCGCATTTTCAGTTGTATAATGGTCTCGTAGACAGTTCGGAGGATGTAGGATGAACGCAATTCGGGTATATACAGAGAGTTTCATATAAGTTCTAGACAGCCGCAGTGGCAGAAGATCTAGAGCAAATTACTCCTCATTGCCCATACTACCAAGCTTCCTGACTCGCAATCAGCTGGCCTCTCTCTGAATACTGCATGGACCCTGGCCAGATCCAACCCTAGAAAATCCGTCCTCAAAGTTCTTTGACCTTTTTGGCCACCATAGGACTCCGACCCTTATTGTGAAATGACTCAATATTGATTTTTTCACATCACCCCCAGCAGTGGGACCCCTGGCACGCGCATACCAAATTGCGTAAAACCATATTTCACGCACAAATACAGTATATTTAGGCGTACTTTGATATTTTTCCGGTATTTTTGGAGACCGACCTGAAGTTCAGCTGATCTCCAAAAATTTGAGTAAACCCAGCAACACTATCCGGTGCGCAGCATCGCGCGTTCTGCACGCGCGCTCTTCTTCCCTTTTGACTCACCGCGCATGCGCGCTGCGCCAGGGCTACATACAGACTACGGCACATCTTTTCGCGTACCGTCGACTGTACTACTAACGCATCAAAATTATAAAATGCTTTATCGTCATCGTCTGCTTAACAGAGCAGAAAGAACGGAATTCTTCCCTGTGTATTACGCTAAACAAGATGCGCATCTATAATTGGAACGTGTCATATTTGTTGTCACAACAACCAATTCATCACTTTGTTTTCATCCGTAGAAGGTGCCATACTACTCGTAAAGCGTACGGGTTTTCCCATTGCTTTCTAGGAAAAAGCCAACAAAAAAAAAAGCAAACGACAGCGCCGCTACGCCATCTGTCACGTAGTGCAAGCAACCGCCTGTTTCTTCCTCTCCCAACGTGCCGTTCTGCTGTTGAGCATACTCTGCACACTTTTTTAACCTCGGTGTGGAAGAGTTCGCGATGAAATGACCCTTTAAGCCGCCACGCCGGCACTGCATCTTTTTTTTTCCTTTCCACGAGATTTTTAAATCCTGACAGTCGCTATATTTAAAATAGGCGCGTGATTCTACCTAATTACTAGGTGCATTCTTTTCGCTTGCACCTCTTGCACTAGATTCGAACTGGGTTATTTCCGAACTGCACTTTCCTGTTGAAAAGAAAAGCATTACTAATAAAATTCCTTTCAGCAGGAAAGTGCAGCACCCGATAACCCGTCTTGCGCGGAGTCCAAGGTTGTGCAACCCAGTGCGAGCGAAAAGAATGCGCCTACTGGCATTGGTAGTTTGTTATTTGTATCTTATTGTCCCAAAAGATTAACATCTTTGGGGAAAGGAAGCCTTGCTGGCTCGATACAATGTTTCACGGAATGGTGCCACCAGCAACGGTTAACTGAGGCGTCGTCGTCATCGCGTCCCGCGAGGGGAGCAGCAGTGATGAGCATTTTTTTCTAAACGCATCAGCCACACCAGCAAAGTTGTATAACTGGCTCTGATGATATGTAGCGCTCCCCAAACTCGAATTTCGCGTTTGCGATTATCGCTGCGGTAACAGTTGTGGTTATAGTTCCGACGATGCCAATACATATATACAGATATATATATAGTTCCGACGGTAGCTCTTCTGCTTGATGACAATACACGTACTATAGAAATGATCCTATGAAGGCGCTATAAGTTCTCATGAGCCCTTGCGTGCCACGGGTGACGCTTGCTTTGCCGCAGGTGGCGTTTGCCTAACACCAGGCCTGACCCCAGGAGAATCCTGCTCTTCGTTTGGTGCCGGTTAGTGGTTAGCCGGTGGTGCCTCTTCGTGCCGGTTAGCCTTCGCTGGCCCCGACTGCAGGACTTTCGGTCTGTTTCAGGCGGCTCGGTCTGGACTGCGGGCGATGATCGCCATGCCACACGCAGTGCTCGGCACAGTCGAGTGCTCCCGTCGCTGCCTTTCCTTCACTCGCATCGTCCGCCGCGAATCTCCCTTATATCATGGATTGTTCGCGTAATATGCGCCGTATAAACAGCAATTTCCATCAGGAGCTTTGCTATCCTGCCTTTCAGCAGAGTAAGCCTGTAGTGTTCCTGCTCGTGTAAAGGGGCCCACCTCCATAGGTAGCTCTCCTGCTTGATAACAATGCACACAGTAACGGTGTCGTGGCCGAGTGGTCTAAGCCGCTGGTTTTAGGCACCAGTCCGAAAGGGCGTATGGTTCGATTTCCACCGCTCTCCTCAAGAGAATGTGTCCTCTCTCAGTTATCCTAGCCACCTGACAGATGCCCACCGCCTGTGTTTGCGTACGCTGTTAATGTTACAAATGTGTACGCAGTGCGACCCAGTCGCAGTATAGCTCTGTAATGGCACTGATCCTCGATCCTTCCAACTGAAAGGAGGTTACAGTTCAACTCTGGCACGTAGAGAACATCTACCAGTGTGACGTGAGTGCCACCTCACTTTTCAGACAATTGCATCTGAACTCGTCCCTTCCCAATGACTTTTATGAACTCTGTGTTGGATTTCTCTACTGTAAACTCGCAGGGCTTAAAGTCAGTCAGCTTCGCCTTGTACAATGTCATGTGATCTGTAGCACCGCGGTCAAGATGCCACACGTGAGGCTGTGCGGAAACAATATTCTGGACACATAGATCATTATGCATCGCGATGTTCGCTTGTGACACGATTCCTTTCTTGGTTTGGTCAAGGTTGTCAACCTTCTCGTCAGCAGGAAACTGATTACAATCCCTAGATAGGTGTGTCCAACCCTTCCGCAGGCGAAACACCGTACTTTCCTCTTCCGCGTGCCTTGGTGCCGTCGCGGGCTCCCTTGGTGAGCTTTTCTGTCGTCCTTCTTAGGATAGTTTTTAGTCATCAAAGATCTCTGACTCTCATATTCACCGACGAGCTCTTCATCGCTACGCAATTCTTGTTTTTCTTCAATAAATAACCTCGTCTTCACTCCCTTAGTAGTCACGGTGTCTTCCTCTTGCTCTAAGTTGAGCATAAGTCGCTCATACGTACCAGGAAGTCCCATGAGCATGACTAATGCAACCTCTCGGTCCGTGAAGGCGTAACCTGCATTCGACAGCTTCCTGTGCAGGTCCATAAGTCTTCCTAGGTAGTCATTCATGAGCTCTTTCCTATTCATTTTAACTTTGACGAAGTCTCTCATAAACTGTAGTACGTGGAGAAGTCCAAACTTCGAGTGCATTTCGTGCAACGTATCCCACGCTTCCTTCGCTCTTGCACTTGCCCCGATGTCATCAAGGTAGTTTTCCTCGACTAAGAGGAACAGAAATGCCAGTGCCTTGTTGTCGGTCTTCTTCTCTTGGGCACTCATTTCCCTGCTTGAGTAGCCAAGGTCGATCGCTTCCCAGCATCCCTTGTGTACAAGGGCGGCTCTTACCCGGATCGACTGAGAATGATAATTGTCAGACGACAGCTTCGGAAGTTTGAATTCGTCTGACATAGACATAATAGATTAACTTCGTTGTGTAGACGTACCCTGAAAGTAATATCTTCTGAAGACGTCACCCTAAACCGATGCGGATAAGAAACAGCGTCCCTTGAAGTTGCCTGTGTTGCTTCGGCAACAGTCTCGCAGCTCCTCGAGCATATCGCAAGCCAGTCCATTCGCCACGTCAAATGAAACCTTAATCCATGCGTCGTCCTGGGCCCATAACATGTTAGAAATGTGTACGCAGTGCGACCCGGTCCTAGTACAGCGCTGTAATTGCGCTGGAACAACGCGAGATGGACGAGGCTCTCAAGCTTCAAACATGTAATGCGTGCGCTCGTCGTGCTCCAGCCGTTATAACACTGATACGCGTAAACATATAAAAAGATATCCACTCTCACTGGTGGCTAGCACATTAAAAGATTAATACCAACAGATAATGTATCGGTCATACTACCGCGCGAGAGTTCCCTAGCGCCAGTTTTGAAAGCGATTGAAGACTACGGTACGGTTTCTGCGGCAAGATTGAACAGATTCAAAAGTGTCGCTCTTCTTTTAAATGTTCAGCCAACCTGTGCTGCACCGTTTGAATTCCCTTTAAGACCTCAGGTTAAAATCCTAGTACTTGGTTTTGACAGTGCAGCGGTCTCAGCTGTCAACTCGTCACGGGTATTCAGCCGCTGAAGTGCTGTGCTGCGGGAGCTTAAGTTTGTTTATCTGCCAATTACTTTGCGGTTACGACTGTTAGCTGCATGGCATAACAGTCGCATGTGCTTCTTAGCTCCTGCTTCTTCCCCACCAGCGGTAACACAAGCTGATCTCACACGACACGCGCACCGCTTTCTATGGGCGTATCCGTTGAATGGGTCTGTAGGTCTCAACCACACGGAAGTCGTGATGTGTGATATTTTTGAAGCGTGATGTGGGCAAGCTTACGCTTGTCCCATCCTACAGTTGGTAATAGCAAGTCGTGATGTGGGTGGCTTGGGAGTACCAGCTGTGCCAGAAAAGTGTCTGGCGCTTCAATTGCGTATTCTCTCTGAGGCGCTCCGTGTGTCAGAGCACCCGGCCTGCTCATTAGTGCAGAATTTCCTAGGATACGCCCGCCGGGTGGTTCCTAGAAAGTTCCCAGCTTCGCCCCTTCCTGCTTATTTTAGTCCATGTGATGCTATTGTGAGGAGCTTGCGTTTCCAGTGCACATGTGAAGACATTTTCTTGTGTAGCGTTCGTGATTTGTACACCGCCTACAGGGAAATGCGACCGGGTCCCGCAAGACCAGCAGTGACAACGAAATTCGCCTGGCGGCCTATCACTGCTGGCTTGATGCACGGCGCGCTAGTCTCCACTGGAAGCTGGCCGATGGTGTCCTACCACTATGTGAACGTTTACACTGTTTTCGGACATGTCGCACGGACTGCTGTCCGTCTTGTGGCATGTCTGAGGCTGAGAGAACATTGTTTCTTTTTCGATGCCATATGCGACTTTTGCTGTGGAGTAGGGTGGGTCAAATATTTGGGCTCCCAGCAGTTGACTGGGCCACTGTAAGGTACCTGGAGCCGTTGCCGGTCGTACGCGCAGAGCGGAAGCAATTAGCATTGCTGATTTCGGAAATCAACTTCCAAATTTGGATTCACCGGTGCCGGTTGGCCTTTGATGGCCCGGATGTTGGGATCACGGCTGTTTTCTAGGTATTGAGAGCCGGGCTGCGTGCACATATCATCCGTGAGCAGTCATTATTTGGGTCTGTGGAGTGCTGTCGCCGCTGGCTTACAGCGACTCGGCTCTTTAATCGTCATCAAGGTGAGTGGCATATCAAGTTCTAGCAAGCCCACTAGGACCGCACTGCGCTCCGTAGCGACTCTCGCAGGATTGTTCGTAATGTATGTCACGTGCAAAAAGCAATCTCCCTTGGGAGCAAGTTAGAGTTCGAGTTAGTTATAGAGATAGTGTTTGTCAACACACATGACAATACACACAATATAGTCCCATCCTGCAGTCGACAATACAGCGCTAAGAGGAACAAGGAGAGCATGAACGAGAAGGAGAGATATGAACATTTAAGAAAGGAGGTTGTAGCTTCGCTGCATATTATGGGTGTGTGATTTTTTTTAATGGTTTCTTGTCTTTCCGTGTGCTGATTTCTTTGTGTGGTACGCCTCGCTATTTCAGGCGAGTATAGCGTACCGTTTTTCGGCGTTTTTCACGATCTAGTTCTATGGCGAGACGGCCTCTAGCGTTTTCCGGAGCACTGCTTCTGGCTGTGTCACGAGTGAACTTCCTACTTCCTCTTTGAAGAAGGGAGGGAAGGTCGTTATAAGCATGCGCCACATTGAGGGTGGAGAATGCGACCTGATTGGGAAGTCGTGAAGTAGCTCGTGAGACGTTCCCTCAGAATGAGCTAGAAGGTGGTCGAAACGGGTAACCGGCGCTGTCTTATGGAATTGCGGACCCCAGTTCCGAACTTGATAAGTGTGCGCGGAAAGCATTTGATCTTCAACTACTATGACATCAAACGAGTTTGTATGAGGTGGGGCGCAGAGTGTCACTTCCAAAAAGAGTGCGTGGTCCCGCTGTGTGCTCGCTGTGATGACCTTGGGCATAAGAGTAGATGGGTAGAAATCCAGCGAACCGGTAGAATGTAGGAAGGGAGTTGCCTCAGGACAGAAGCCGCCGATATTTCGAACAGAGACTGTTCTTCTTCTGGGCACCGTCCTCATCATTGGCATGGTATTTAAAGGGTTAGGTGTGACGTGTTTAAAGGTTGATGCGAATTGTGGGTCAACAGCCCGGAGGGAAGAAAGGTTCCGTACGGGCTTCTACGGCCGGAGTGAATGGCTGCTTTGTTAGAGTGTGGAGAGGATTATGTGAACGTAGTGATCTAGGCTACAGAGCGGTTACAGAAAAATGGAAGGTTCACGAACACGTGGACGAAACTGGACAACAGGCAAGAATTGGCAAGCATGGCGAAAGATAAGGAGGTTAGTGGTTACGTAGGGGAAATTCCAGAACCAGCAAAGGTTTTTTTTTTAATATTTGTAATGCAAAGTTGTGGCATGCAATAAAGAAAGTAGAAAGCAGTGGCCATGCAGAACATAACGGATGATAACGGATGTAGAAGGGAAAAGCATATTTTATTTGTGAAGTGTTTCTAGGGTGCCTTGTGATTTGTTGATACCGGACGGGTGAAGAGCGTTGAACTTGTATATGAGATAAGACTCCCTATCTCGTCTGTCCCGTGTGGATCTAAACCCGGTTTCTAGAATATATAGTTTAATGTTGTCAAAATTGTGACCAGGAACGTTAAAGTGTTCTGCGACTGCTTTGGGGAGTTTGTTGGACGTGTCGGTTTCGTGTCCGGTAAGGCGGTTGTTCATGTGTTGGCCGGTTTCACCAATGTATTGCATGGAGCAGTCGCCGCATTCAATGCAGTATATGACATTGGAGCTTGTGCATGTGAATGCGTGGTTAACGGGGTGGGTGTAATTGCTCGGAGTACTTTTGATGGAGTTAGCGTGTTGAACGTGCTTGCATGTTTTGCAGCGCGGGAGGTTGCAGGGTCGTGTTCCCGTGCACGGGGTGCTCGTTTTGCTGATTTTGGCATTGACCAAGGAGTCTGCCAGTTTTTTTGCGCGTCGGTATGTCACCTGTATGGGATTTGTGAATATATTGCTAAGTCGGTCACAGCTTTGGAGGAGGGGCTCGTGCTTCTGTATAATGGCTTTGATGCTTGGAAGTGTGTTGGAATATCTTGTGATGAAGCTTATTTGGCACGCGTCAGGATTTTTTCGGTTTTCCAGAACCTCGTCTCGATCGAGTGTGAGTGCCTTGCGACGGAATTCGGTTAGGAGGTGTAGCGGCCTCCGCCGACGATGAAGACGCGCGTGCTCCCGCCCAAGCTCTCCACCCGGAGTTCATTCCATCCGCGGCCACCGGCCAATAAACATCTGCATTCCGCTACGCTCCTGGCCTATCTCTCTTAGCCGCGCTCACAAACTGGTGACCCGAACGTTGAATGCCTGACTCTTCTGACGCACGACCACCTGCTACCATGCCCCTGCTACGGTCCGGCACCGACACAGCAGCGGTGCCTGCATCGCCCGAAGATACTCCTGCCGCCCTCCGATTTCCACCCTTTTGGGCGCAGGACCCTGAACTCTGGTTCGCCCAGATTGAACGCCACTTTGACGCTCGACGCGTGACTTCGCAGGCCGCCAAATTTGGGCACGCTGTCAGCGCTCTTCCAGTGGAGATCGCCGCTGAGATTCGCGACATCATTTTACATCCACCAGCTGAAGCGCCCTATGACACCCTCAAGCGTGAGCTTCTCGAACGTACTACCCTTTCCACCCATCGGCGCCTGCAGCAGCTTCTCAGCACTGAGGAGCTCGGCGACCAGAAACCCTCACAGCTGCTGCGCCGCATGAGACAGCTCACGGGTGACACCCGTTTAGACGATGCTTTCCTGCGGGAGCTATTCTCCGTAGCGGCCTCCGCCGACGATGAAGACGCGCGTGCTCCCGCCCACGCTCTCCACCCGGAGTTCATTCCATCCGCGGCCACCGGCCAATAAACATCTGCATTCCGCTACGCTCCTGGCCTATCTCTCTTAGCCGCGCTCACAGAGGGAGTCTGGATAGTCCCTTTGGGCAAGTGTACTGCAGAGTTCGTCAAGCTTCTCAGCGTAATCTGTGTCGTTTGAACAAATTCTGCGTAGTCTTACACTCTGCCCATTAGGAATTCCAACCTTACAGTGACGCGGGTGGTGACTCTTGAAGTGAAGGTATTGTTGTTTGTCAGTTGGCTTTTTGTACAGGGTTGTGATGAGGTTGCCGTTGTCTAGTGATATTGTGGTGTCGAGGAAGTTAATTAAGTGAGTTGACTGGTGTGATGTGAACTTTATGTTGCTATGCGCGGTGTTCAGTAGATCTATGAACTTTTGAAATTCATGTTCCCCGTGTTCCCATATTATCAGTATATCATCGATGTATCGAAGGTACACCGTGGGTTTTAATGAGAGGGCGCTGAGAACTTTGTTTTCTAAGAACCCCATGAAGATATTTGCGTATGTGGGTGCAACAGGTGTGCCCATACTTGTACCGTGTACTTGTAGGTAGTGTTCGCCATTGAACTCGAAGTAGTTCAGTTTAAGGACCAAGTCCATTAGAGCGAGTATGGTTTCCGTGTCTTTTCTGGTGTTTGTTGTAGAAAGGGTATTGCAGAGGGCTGTGATTCCGTCGTTGTGTGGGATGTTAGTATACAGTGATGTCACATCCAGCGTGGCTAGTATTGTGTCCCTACCAAATGTACGAGTGTTGTTTATATCTCTGATTATTCTGAGGAGGTGGGGTGTGTCTTGTACATGCGATGGCAGTGTTGTCGGAATATGGTTTAAATAGTGGTCCAGGAATTTCGAGAGTCTTTCTGTTGGTGTGTTGTTATTAGATACAATTGGCCTGCCGGGGATGTCAGCCGTATAGAGCTCGTTGACGTGTACCTTGTGGATTTTGGGCAGTAAATAGAAACGACCTGCGCCTGTGTTTGATGGGGTGAGATATCTGAGGTCATCACGTGTGATGAGCTTTCGTTCGTGGAGGTCCTGTATGGTATGGGTTATTAGCGCCGTGTACTCCTTTGTTGGGTCATGGTCCAGTTTGAGGTAGTGTTGCATATTGTTGAGTTGCCTATGAGCTTCAGAAATATATTTATCTGTGGGCCAGATGACGATACTCCCACCCTTATCTGCGGGCTTGATAATGATATCATCTCTGTCAGCTAGCGCTTTGATGATGTTGTAGAGGACGGTGGACTGCCTCTACATGAGCCCCGACCGGCGATGATGGTATGCCACGGAGAGGCGGTGACGGTGGCCTATCTCCATGGCCGCGCCGGTGGAACTGGGAGCGGGTGCTCCACGCGCGTGGCCATCGTTGTCGTCGTTGTCGTCGCCGCTACAGGGGTCCCCCGGCCGTCAGATGCGTTGCGGACGCATCGCAAGAACAGGGAACAGCGGGAACAGGGGCACGGCGCACGTTGGCGGCGTTTCAGAGGGGATGAAGACGGGAACAGCATCCGTGTGTAGGTAGTCATCCCTGTGGTAGGTGTGGACGGGAACAGCGATCCGTCGCAGAGAGAGTGAGGCGCTCGGTGTCGTGGTCCTGGGGTGCCGCGACCGGCACGGGAGCCGAAGCTCGATAGTCCCAGGTGGAGTGAGTGAGATGCCGAGACGGGCTTAAGTGTGCCGAGGCGTCGGCTGCCGCGACTGCCGCAACCGGCAGGTGAGCGCAAGGCTCGAGTGTCGCGGCCGGCAGTGAGAAGCGTGAGAAGACTTGAGCGAAGAGAGAAGCGTATGTGAGAGAGAGCGAAGAGTGCGGTAGGAGTGAAGGTGGGCCGTGTGTGCCGGAGGTAGTGCTGCTCGATGGCGTGGTCAGAAATTTGGGATGGTGAAGGGCCGAATTGCTCCGGACGTGATGTTCTTTGTCCGGGTCACCAAATGTAGAGGACGGTGGACTGCCTCTACATGAGCCCCGACCGGCGATGATGGTATGCCACGGAGAGGCGGTGACGGTGGCCTATCTCCATGGCCGCGCCGGTGGAACTGGGAGCGGGTGCTCCACGCGCGTGGCCATCGTTGTCGTCGTTGTCGTCGCCGCTACAGATGTCACGCTGTGTTTTAGTGAGGTTGTGACCACGCGAGCTTTGGGAAATACCGCGAAGGATGTCGTTGCTTACTTGTTTAATGTACAGGTCTAATGCGGGTTCTCGGCCGTGATTTGGTGTCCAGGTTGATGGTAGTCGGAGGTCGTTGTTGTTTTCTTGTGTTGTATGAGCGAAGAATTCTCTAAGGCGTAGCCGTCTCGCAAAGTCTGATATGTCTTTGTGGATTTTGTATTCGTTAACAGAATTGAGTGTAGGGCAGAATGTTAACCCCCTAGAGAGGACTTGTAGTTCGTCGCTGGTTAGTGAGCGTGATATATCTATTACGGTGCTTGCGTCAGCGTTTTCTCGGGTGGCTCAGCGATGTTGTGGAGAGTTGTGGGTGTGGTGCTGGAATTTATTTGTTCGGCTGCTGCGTGTGTCGTGTTAGTGGGTCCGGTATCCGTGTCGTTGTTGGAATTAGGTTTTCCGAGTTTTGAGTGTGCCTTGTTAGTTAGCTCGCGGTTGAGTTGTTGAATGTGTAGTTCGAGAGTGTTTGCCTCCGCGTCGGTGAGACTGATATTGTTCATATGGGCCTGGAGCGTAGCGAGTTGCGCGTGGCACTGTTTCTTTAATATTTCTAGAAACGTACGGGCTGTGTTGTTAAGGGCTAATGCCCACTCTAGCTCTAGCTCAGGTGTCAGTCTTCCTAATGCAGGAACTGTTTTAGGGGTGATGCCTTTAGGTACTGTGTTGTGAGCCAGGTGGTGGGTGTAGATCCGTAGATGATGTAGGTATCGGCTACGTTTCTCCATGAGTTTTTGCATTCGTAGAAAGTTCGTTGACTGCATGGTAGGCTGGTGATTAGATAGTCAACGGTGTTTTCTGCGTGATGTTCGCGTGCGTCGTGTCTGTGGGGTCGGTGACTGTGGGGTCAGTGGCTGTGGAGACTCGCTGTGTTCCTCGATGTCATCTGTCTGTGTTTGCGTGCTTGTGGTTTTCCGTGTCACAGTTCGCGTGAACTTTGTGTGTGTGTGCGGGTAGTGTTTGGAGTGTTGTCGTTTGCCGCGTGTGTATGCGTGGGTGCAGTGGTCGTTGTGGTCCCCTTTGATGCCATCGTGTGTTCTGGCGTGTTTGCGGTGCTGGCACTTAAAGTGTAAGCTGGTTGAGGATGTTGTGTTTGAGCGTTTGTCAGTGCAGGACGGCATCTATGGACCATTAGGTGTTTGATGTTGTGTGCCATAGCTCGTACGCCTGCGTGGTTTGGGTGGATGCCGTCCCGAGCGAGATGTGCTTCAGCGTGGTATTCGAAAGCTGCGTGTGTGATAACCATAACGTTGGTGTGTACCTGACGCATGTGGATGAGGTGGTTGTTGACAGTGTGCGCCTTCCTGTCAAACTCGTGTAGCCATGTGTCCTGGTATATGTATGCTCGGTGTTTGTTCTGTCTTCGGGGAAGTATCGTTGTCACTACTATTTCAGCGCCTGGTCTGTTGTTTGTGATGAAGGAAACTGGTGCTTCGAATTCCTGGATGACATGTTGTGCTGTCGACCGTGCGATGTCTTTGGTCCCTACGTGGAGTATGAAGTGCGTGATGTTCGGTGGGGCGGCAGTTACATGTGTCATGATGTCTCGTATTCTTGCGCCGCTTGAAAAGTGTATGTGTGGTCCGTGTTCTCCGTGTGGGATGTGTTCGTGTATGTACTTGTAACAGCTATCCCCTAGGAGTGCGACATGTGAGAAAGAGAGGACGGGTTGCTTACCTCCTGAGGCCATCGGATCGTCAGTAGCGAACGTACATGGGTAGAAATCCAGCGAACCGGTAGAATGTAGGAAGGGAGTAGGAAGGGAGGGCATAAGAGGTGCGATACTTCGTGTAAGCGCTGTGCTGGGGACCACGCTGTATCCGAACGGTGACGGTTCCCGTGTGTCTGGTGACGTTTGTTCGCGTTAGGGCGCCCCTCCCTGCGTGCGCTCGTAAACGAGAGTGTCATCGCTGGGGTCGTATGTCCATGGGGAGTTGCTCACGATACCTTTAGTGTGGCGGAAAATTGGGATTTCTCGATATTTAATATTTTTTAAAGAAATTTTCATGTCAGATGATCCCATTTGATTTCCCACTCTTGATGTTCCCACTGTTCATTTTCAAACTCAATGATTTTCAATACATTGCGTTTTATGGATGGTCATTTGCTCCATTTTACAGACTCGTCGAACTGGTTCCTGTTTTTCTGCATCGACGTGCAGCAGCCCTATTTTGCATCTGTGAATCATTGTGTCTCGTTGGCTTTTCTTGTAGTCTTCAGTTGGCTTCTCATTTATTGCATTGGTAACCATGCAGCATGTTCAGTCTCATTAAATCAATTGGATATGAGATAGTCTAGGTCTATTCCTTCAATTGGTTTCTCATTCCTTGTATTCGTGCAGTCTGTGCTATTGAACATGCTGGATCACATTAAAGCTCAGCTCCGCCGATTTTCGACTGCGACAGAATGGAGCCATGCTTGGGCTGTGCGTTCGTTTCCGCACAGGGAGCATACATGTGAAAAATTTTCACCCATTTGTTTGTAGTTTTTAAGAAAACAATTTTTTAGCATTCCCTGGCACGGCGGTCCTGTGGTCGGCAAACCCTGACCAGTCCCGGCTTTGTCCTGGCTTAGCCGTGCTCGTGGCTTGGCTAACGCCAAATCGTCGATGCGATGGCGGAGATCTATGGGCGAAGGTGAATGTTTTGGGTGTGTCCCGTGAAAGTTGCTGTCGTTAATAACCTCAAAGATAGTTTTGCCGGTCTTCTTTAGCAAGCCTTACAGGATGGCCTCGTTGTGCAACGACGTCCGTCGTGAGCGGACATTCTGTGCCCGCACTGTGCTTCATGCTACCAACAAGACCTAACACCTAACGTGTGACGTACACTTACGCATTCTCAATAGCTTTGGCAGCACACTATGCGCGGACTTGCTGCGCGTGCAGAAAGCACCACCAAAGCTATTGAGAACGAGAACGTGCTCGAAGACGAAGTATTCCTTATAAGAAACATGATAAAACGGTGCGGTGGTCCCCGATAGCTCGTGACAGCTATTTCAGCACGATACAGCGGCCATGACGGAGTGTAAACACAAACTGGTTGCCAGGCAGAGCTGGCTAGGTGTGGCTATCCAATCCGCGCAGTTCCAAGTATGACGTCACAAGTGGAACCGCCGCCCGGTAGTTTTTCTCAAATTTCTCACGAAGGAGTATGGAAATTTGGAAAGCAATGTGCGTTTATGAATGAAGTTGGGTCCACGGTTCTGAATATCACAACGTCTTCATACTTTCGGAACAGCAGCGGAGCTGCACTTTAAATCAACTGGAAATCAAACACGTTACAACTTCAGTTTTAAGATGAGGAATGGGAAGTTCCATCGCCTAGAACGATACCCTACCTCATTGCTGGTGGTGTGATGTGGGGAATGAAATAGGCTAGTTCCATCTCAAATCGAACAATCCGGTACACTTGATGTCTCGAATGAACGGGAAAAAAATATATGTTGAAGCCATCGGTGAGTTAGGAGAAATAAACACTTTCCGAATTCTCTGCGCTGCGCGGTTCGGGAAGTAGGAGAGGAGGAAAAAACTGCCTCTCGTAAGACGATGTCGTCGCGCGCGGGTTTGAGCGTTCGCTACAAGGCTTTACGACTATTGTGTAATTACTGCAGGATTTCTCACTCATTTTAATCCACTGGTTACTCCATTTCATCCAAGCAGTACCCAAGTTAACCCAGTGACCAACCAAATTAATCCAAACACCAGCCAATTTAATCTAAACGCTGCGTAATTTAATTCAAGCAACATGTGTAAAGGTATTCCGTGTTATTCCGTCATGGAAATTGTAACGACTGAGACTTTCATGGCTACGCCAGCGTATTACGGGTTTATGAATACTGATGCAAGAACGCCTGATTTTTGCATGGTCATGCGGTGTTTATGACTGCTTTTTGTCATTATGTCCATTTTCATGATACAGTACCATGAATTTCTTTTATGGGACTACTCATCATTTATGGGACCAGTGTATCATAGTTCCAAAGTCATATACGTATTCGCAACGGCGAATGCTATTGCCGTTCTACTGGAATTACAACGGAGGCGGCCGAAAATTCCATAAAAGGCAGCAGCAGATCCCTTTAAAACGAACAAAACCCCCTTTAATCACGGTGGCAGACACTTTACACAGATATAAAGACGCGACGGCTTATGTTATGCCCCTCTCCTGTGATTGCATCGGAAACCACCGCAAAATTTGGAAAAGGCGGCAGCAGGGCCCTTTACAATGACTCACATGACTTGTATCGTGGTGCCAAAAAGATACTATGAACGGCTTTTACTGGGATTGTAACAGAGGCTAGCGCAACGTTCGGCAGCAGATCGAGCCCTTTAATCGTGGTGCCAGAGCGTACCTGTTTCCGCTGTAAATGGAGAGGTCGCGTTTGAAGAAACTGCTTCCAAAGCGACACTCCCGAAGGCAAAAGAACAAAAAAATGATATCAAATTTGGGGCTTAATATGAGCTAATATAAAAATAATATAAAAATGTCTTAAGCTAGTTTTACAGAATGTGTACATGAAATAGAGATTTGGAGTTTGAGCCCCGTACCATTTTCGCCTTTTGCATCCTGAGAGGTCGCGTTTGACAAAATCGCTTCCAAAACGGCACTCGAAATGGCCAATTTCACCAACTTTGGGGCTTAATAACATGTGGTATAACAATAATATTGAACATGTCCTAAGCTGATTTTGTAATGTGTATATGTTAAAGTAACATCACGGGGTTTGGACCCCGTACCTTGTTCCCCTGTTGCACCCTGAGAGGTCGGGTTTAACAAATCTCCTCCGAAACGGCACTCGAAATTGAGAAGTTCAATACAGGGTGTTCATAATTAAGCTTTCACTAGCACTTTATAAATAGGCGAACAAAATAAAGTATGGCGCTATTTTTCTGTTCCTTGAGTGAGAAACTGGTCCTACATAATTAGCAGCACCTGTTTCTTACACAAGTACCGTTAAAGTTATCATCCGGTTTCCTCTCATCGCTGTGTTTGCGTAGCGCTCGTGAAAGCTTAATTTTGAACACCCTGTATAAAAGTGATATAAAATACAAAACGGTATCATTTCATTTGTATATTACTCAGTCACCGCAAAGTTGTGGAGATACGGAAAAAGTTACCGTCACCCTTTCGAACTCCTTCAGACCCAGGCGCGGATCTACGGGGGGTTCCAGGGGTCCGGACCCCCCTCAATTCCAGACTTCAACATAGGGTTCAATGGACCAACCCCAGCGTGCACATGGCACTTGTCCATAGAACCCCCCCCCCCCCCCCCCCCCCCGTCGGGAAAATCCTAGCTCCGCCCCGGTTCAGACCGGCCGTACATTCTCAGCGCATGCGTATTACGATAATACTGGGACTTGGGTCTGTCGAGCGCCTAGGTGGGGAGCCCTGTCTGAGTCTCAACTTTGAAGGTCATGGTTGCATCAGGATTAACACTCACACATCGTGCCGTTGGTGTGTATATGGCCTGGAGGACGTACTGACTACAAACAGGCGATGACACTTCCAGAATTTATGTGTCATTGTCAAAAAATCGTAGTCTAAACATGGGTCCTGTGCAAAAATCGACGGAATCCCCATAGGCGCAATGCATTAAAATTCATTTGGCCAGGGTGCACTAGGTTTATAGTCTGCTAGCGCATTTCATATCTCCAGGGGTTCTTTCCATGGTGTTCTTCTGTATTAGACGAATACATCTTAAAATTTGTATTCTGTTTAGCTGTTAATTGGCATAAACGCCGTCTCCTATATTGGATTCACATCTTGTAAGGCCGCTTCCTGCATAGCGGCTGAGCGTCGTGGCGGAGCGCACCGGCAAGGGGGGGGGGGGGGGGGTGACCGCGGATTTTGGGATTGAACCGTAGGGAGACACTGAGCTAGCCCTGTTACATGCTAAAGAGAAAAAATCGTAAAGAATATCGAAAATCGACTCATTACAGTGACTATTTTTCTAGACAATTCCAAGGCGTTTTACCTTATTAATCATAAAATTATGCTACTTATGCTTCAGAGCTATGTTGTACGTGGGCTTCCACTCAAGCTGCTAGAATCATACCTGCAAAATAGGATGCAGCAAGTTATGATAAGCGAAAGTGTTTCCACGCCATTAAACATCAAGTCCGGTGTTCCTCAGGGAAGTATATGGGGCCCACTTCTTTTTAAATATGTATATTAACGACATTGTTACGCTCTCAGTAAATGCGGACTTCATTCTTTATGCTGATGACACCACTATACTAATCACTGGGCGTAAATTGGGCAGCATCATAAATGATGGAAACAAGATTCTGGCAAAAATAAATCAATGGGCGAGAGCAAATGCACTAGTAATAAATCCATCGAAAACAAAGGCCAATATTTTTAGGGCAAGAAATAAAGCTGTGGGTATGGTTTCACACCTGCGATTGGGCACGTCTGCTATCGAAATCGTCGATAGAGTTAAGTTTTTAGGTGTACATTTCTGAGAAACATTATCATGGAATATACATGTTGACCTCCTTTGTTCCAAACTTGCTAACATTACTTGCAAGATTTACAGGTTTAGAAACATACTCCCCTGTCATGTTAAAACAGCATTGTATAATGCACTATTATTTGTCTCATTAAATTACTACCATTTAGTATGGGTAGAACCACTCAGGAAAATTTGATTTCAATTGAGAAGATCCAAAAGCGATTTATGCCTGTCATAGCGAATGTCGACAGACACCATTCGAGCAAGGTTCTTTTTCACTGCACAGGCGATCGCACAGCATTAGAGCAACTCAATCAAACCGAACGCCATGCAGTATGATATAGATCCAGTACGGCATTATTAAACCAAAACTCTGACGCTCTCGCCCTGCCGTTACTCACATAGCTCTGTGGCGGCCCGTGGAAGACGACGACGACGCGCCTCTGCTGCCACGCGCTACGGCGCTGGCACGGCAGTTCTACCGGCACCGTCCTAGCGTGAGGCCACGACCATCTGCCCGCTGGGACATTCCATCATCGCCGGTCAGGACTCATGTAGAGGGACACCGCCTCCTCTACATTTGGTGACCCGAACACCCTGTTCGGCGTAATTCGGCCATTCACCATCCCAAATTCTTCGACAAACCAGCAGCGAACCACCCTCTAGCAGGCAAGGCGCACCGGGACCACTGTTCCACCGGGGACCCGCAGGGAGATCACAGCAAGCTCAGTCTACGGCCTCCACCTGCTTCGCGATGGTCCTCCCCGGAACTTCTCTGCCGGCAACCAGCATTCACGCTGTCGTACCGGTCACGGTACTGTGGCCCACTCAGCAACTCAACACAATCAGCAACAAACAGCTCCCAACAACGATCAGTCAACGCACTCCCTCAGCAACAAGCAACGCAGCAACTCAATGCCAAACACAACGCACTCAAGCACCCAACCATTCAGCACTCACAACTCATCTCTGGAACCCGCCCGGATCCAGCGCCCTTGTTCCCGCCATCCCGCTGCTGCATCAACAGCCACAATCGCAAGCCGTAGCTCCAATCGTCCACCATCCACGAGTCGTCCTCATTCTCCTCTTCATGGTATCGACGGGGACCTCAACCGCATGCACCGCTCCGCGTCTGAGGGGGGGAGTGATGTGGCGGCCCGTGGAAGACGACGACGACGCGCCTCTGCTGCCACGCGCTACGGCGCTGGCACGGCAGTTCTACCGGCACCGTCCTAGCGTGAGGCCACGACCATCTGCCCGCTGGGACATTCCATCATCGCCGGTCAGGAGTCATGTAGAGGGACACCACCTCCTCTACAGCTCCCTCTACAAAAAAAGAAGAAGAAAAGAAAAACGAGCACACCGCGGATTGCACCACGGCCCTCGAATGCGGTGGCTAACATCTTTACCACTCAGCCAACACTGCCCGGTACCAGCGCCTTCAGGAATTCTGATACAGACGCTTCGCAAGCCACACTGAGCTTGTCCGTATTCTTTTGTCGTGGGAACAAAATTGGAGCGTACCACAGCTGCGCACAAAGTTGCAAAGCGTACAAGACAAAGTCAACTTTCATGTCGTACATGCGCATTTTTTGGAGGACCCATTGTTTTAGCCAAGCACAACAAAAATTGCACACCAGCGCATTCTGCCATGAAGCCAACATGGCGAAAATAAGTCGTCCAGGAACAAAACTGTGACGCTCTTGCGCTTCCATTCCACTAGTACACAATCGAAGGGTCTCTCACAGCAACACCTATGTGTGGACATTTCTTTCTAAAGCTCAGCACCAACAGCGTATTCTAACAAAACCAGATGAAATGCATTGCTTCAATGGAAGGCAGCGAGTACGCAGGTCAAGCCACCTGTTGGAAACCGTGTCTCGCATTCCTCGGTCTTTGTTTGACGACGGCGTGCCGTTGAAATCGCGCCCGTGTAACTAGGTCATGAAATAAACCTTTTGCTTGCTGTGTCTTCCTCGGCGACGGAACGAACGCAATGACGTCTCGAGGTTGTGGAAACACGGGTTTTGCACACGCTATACGGGTTTTGCACACGCCGGCTCCACGCTAGATGGAGGCAGTGGCGGCGATCTGTACGATGTACGAAGTACGATGAGTATTGGCGCGTCAGATGGCTGGCGTGGAGAGCGATTGACCAACAGCTTAATTTCAAACTATTTCCGGAAACAGATAATGAATACCACTGACCGTAAAGTAAATAAGGTTGAAAAATATTGCAACGCAGTTCCCTTCATTTTTAGACTTTCACTGTGAACTCTGATTTAGGAATCCATCCTTTTATGAACAGTTTTCCGAGCAACATGATTCGTAAATCGACGGTTGACCTTGTATTGTACTTGTATTGTACGCATGTGAACAAAAATAAATAAATAAACAACTCTCTCGTTGCGGCCCGAAGATGTGGAAGGGAGGGATGTCTACTTCGGCACACAAGACTTACACGACTAGAGGAATGGGAAAAATATTAAAAACATATAAAATCCTACACTGAACGTGTACTGCGTAACGTGAGACATAATAGTGGCGTACGGTAACTGCAATGCCATGGGATAGCCACAGTGCCGAATCCAATCCACGTACCACAAGTTTTCTTCAACGGATCAGCATTTATTTCACGGTAACCACTGTGTGACCACGGTAAGAATCACTGGTATTGGTGACCCCTTGAAGAGCGGCATTCGGGTGCCGTCAGCAATGATAGCCCGAGGTAGAGGGCGGCTTCGCTCGGCAGATGCGCCTACGGAATCGCCCCCCGCCGGGAGACCCCTGCGACGAATGAGCGAAGCCTGTGAGAGAAACAAAGTGAATGAATATTACTCAAAATATGTTGCGCATACCCGGACTCATCTTCTTTTCTAATTTTGGTATTGAAGTTCAACTTCAAAGACGAAGAGAAACCTAGTTCATCAGCTATCCAAATATTAGTGCTTCGCAGATATGATGAGTGGACACAGAGTGGTCACACTCCCTCCTGCGCCATATAATGCAATCCATTGTACTTGCTCTACATCCGTATTGGTTGTCATGACTGACTCCATGACACTGCGCTGCGGCAGAAAGTGCGTTTTGGCGCTTGATGGCGCATAGTGGCGCTACGGTATTCCACAGTCTACTTATCTTCAGCGGCGTGCCCAGTTCACTTAACTATAGCTGTGCTCAACTTGAAAACGAAGAGGAAGCTAGTCCGACAGCTCCCAAAATATTACTGCTTCGCAGACAGGATGACTGGATGCGAAGAAGCCATGTTCTCTCCTTCCATCACATAATGTGATCCATCATACTCATGCTGCTTCCGTACTGGCTGTTGATACTGGATGCATAACGCTTTCGCAGGAGCAAAAAGTGCGCTCCCCTATTGGTGAAGGGTTGTGGTGCTGTAGTATTACTCTATGGCGCCCCTTATCTCCAACGGCATATGTAGTTGACGGACTTCATTTCTTTTCCTTCCTATCTTGAACACGAGCATATATATAAGTGAAATAATAGGACGTGAACTACAGATTACAGGAACGTTAACAAAAACTAATTTATTTAATGGGTACTTTAACACATAGGTTAAAAAAAGAATGGTCGACGCTTCGACAGTGCCACTGTCGAATCATCGAATTTAATAGGCTCCTAAAATTATAGCTTTGTAGTAGCTTTTCTAAATTGCAATGCAATAATCATGAATATAGTATAAGAATGCCATCATGTTCCCATAAAGGCGTTCTCTATAGTCCTCCGTCGAGCGCGAATAGAACTTTGCCCACCGGCGTTCGCCCCTTTTTGCTCGCAGGTGTAGCCTCAGACAACGAATGTATGAGCATAGAAAGGGTCATGTATTACATGAGCCTGGTGATGATGTTGAGTGGTCTCACTTATTATTTTAAAAGAGCAGTGGTAGTTTACTGGTGATGTGATTCTAATGAACATCATGAGCCTTTGGGGGTGAAAATCGCTAATATGCATGGTGCTCTTTTTTGTTGAATTTTATTGTAAAAGTGTACATCAACAAGAATCGGACAAACGAAATACTCTTGCGATTCAATAATTAATAGGAGTTTTTGCCGCTGCCTTCTTCAGACAGGATGTGATGACGTCACGCAGTCTGTAGCAATGCATTGACCATTACTGGAAAAAAGTGTAGCAATAGAAAAATGGTGTGTATTGCCCTGGACGGATTTATGATGAACACTGTTTTTGAATAAGAGAAGTGCGTGTGCTTAGAATTAGCTTGATACTGGTTTTCTTCTTTGTTCAAGTGTTTCTTTTTGCTTCTTCCCCCCTTGTTGTCTGACAAACATGCACTGACATGCCCTGGCCTGTTCTGTCATGTTTTCCTTCTACGTGTAGTTTTTTTTCTTTTTGACAAGGAACATTCTTGACGATAGTGCTGCCTTGAATGGGAGTAGTGCTATTCTTAATAATTTTGCGATTCATTTAGTTCAGAGAGTAACCGCAAGGGGGACAGCTGCATGGCTTTATCCAGTCGAGGAACAAAGCAACATTATTCAGTTAGCTGCCTGGCTCTCAGAAGGAATGGACATGTCTCTATTAGCTCGTTGTATGTAGGCATTGTAGGTGTTAGGATATTTTGTTTTTTTGCAAGTCTAATTTAGTAAGACTTTGGGAATGAACTGCTTAATTCCCACAGTCTACTCTCATGTATGTTGCTTTTCTGCAATAGTTCGCAATGCAATCATTATAGTAGAATAAAGGAAATAATCTTGGGATAGTGATTCAATAAGTAACAGGTCCCCTGTCTAGAGCGTAAGCGTCCCTGAGCCACGCACCTGCATGATGACGTCATACCGCGATACTATTGTCTCAGGTTGCGATTTGCCCATGCCGATGCCGATGCCCGTGCACGTCGTGTGCTGGTTGCTGTTGTCCGGGCATCCCCGCCATTTTCTATCTTCTTCTGCCTTGGGAACGGGAGTAGCGCTGGCGTGATTCTTAATAATTTTGTCGTGAGATTAGTTGAGAAAGTAACCGCTAGGGGGTGCAGCTGCAGGGATTTATACAGGAGAAAAAAACGAGTCAGTTCTCTGCCTGGCTGTCGGATGGAGCAGTCGCATCGTTCTGCGCTCCTGTTGTGGTGGGCTCATTTGTTGTGTAACTAACTCTTTCCATTGTAAGCTATTGATTGTTAGCATATTTACTCTTTATTTCCCAGCCTCCGTATGACGAGTGTTTTTCTCCTCGCATGTCCAGAGCTGTCCTAACCTGCCCAGACATGTCATCATGCCGTCACAGCTGACGTCACAGGATGTCCGGAACTGGTGCCACAGCTGTGAGACTTTGCAGCCTGCCTCTGTGCTCCGTTGCCCAGCGATGGTCAGCGCCCGTTCGGGACCGCATTCTTCAAGGTGGCGACATATGTCTTCAACTAAACTCCTTCTCTCCACTCTATCTCTATCTTTTTATTTTATTTTCTACCTATTTTTATTTTTTATCAGCTCAACTAGCCCACAACTCACACAGTGGTCTAGACACGTCCTACATGCTCCCCAATTAGTGTAATGACTGCCTGAATTATCTTAATTACTGGGGGGGTCCCAAATTTCTCTAGTTGCTCATTAATGGCATCCAGGCCACTGTGTGATTTGTGGGCCAGTTGAGCTGACTATATACTACTGGTGTGTCAGGTGGCTGGTTCGAATGGGGTTGGTCGCAGGGGCGTTCTGCAACCACCGTTCGCCTTGTGAAGACCGGGGTGGGAGTGTAGGAAAGTCGTGATCATCCGTACGAGGCGTGACGGTGGCATTGCCGCCCCTGGGAGCGTCAGGAGGAAGGCGTAATATCCGTTCTTGATGTCTTTCTGTGGCGGCGGTCTTCACAGGACATAGAGAATGATGCAGGATGGCCAGATTTGCACTTGGCACAATTTGGCTCTCTCTTATTGTTGCAGTCAGATCGGCGGTGAGGCCCAGCGCGTATGCCACACCTAGTAGCTCCTCGCCAATTTCGAGCAAGATGGCCGAAGCGTTGACAGTTATAGCAGCTTGTCGCCTGGCCGATATAACCCCTGCGTCTTCCAGGTAGAAAACGAGATTGCCATTGGGGTATTCCTTACCGCCCATATTTCTGGCGTACGATTGAGGTACTGTAAGAGATACAGGGATTCCTGCTAAACACTTAGCTGACAAAACATTGCGGGAGCCGCTTCAGACTGGACGGAGGCGAAGAGAGATCCATCTCGGTGGAAACGGTGGTGTATAACCTGGTGTTGGTGTATAACCTGTAAAATTGACAGATAACCTCTCACGGGACGTCTGGATCATCGGGCTTGCGCTTGGAATCAGGGGCCCATATTTCGTCAGCAACGATGGCGGCGTCTCCACCTACGTCAGGAGATTCGTCCGAGGAGTCATATTCCGTTTACAGCGAGGCGTGCCAGGCATCACAGGACACGCCTCCAGGTCGATTACCAACCTATCGCACTCGGAAGAAGCGACACTTACGCTGTTATCATCCACAGTGCTTATCTGCTCAACAGAGCCTCACACGACAGAGCATCACACGACCCCTGCCCAATCCCGAAACAACGGGCGCAAACTGGTGCGACTCAATCTTTTTTAACATGCCCTTCACAATGGCAGCGTAGGCATACTTGCTTGAGGCCATCGTAATTGCACGCAACCCGCCTTCCGCGGGGGTTCATGAAATTGGGGACGGGGCTTTTAATTTCCATCAAAACTCGACGGTTACCCGTTTCAATCCACTCTAACTCCTTTTGCGGAGAGGTTTCCCTTGTGACCTTAGTCACAGGACCAAAGCCAGTAAGCGCCGCTACCACAACCTGATCTGGGATCGGATCCGGTAAGGACACTACCGTCACTGTGATTAAGTTGGATTCCATGGAAACCATCTCAATCTCCTGGCCTTTCACAGTGACCGAGCGGCGGGCCTTTAGTGTTTGAGCGGCCTGCTATGGAGATATATGTATTGGCATCATAGTGGCCTGCTTGTGTGTGGGAAAAAAATATTCATGGGCGGCCTAGACTCACTTCCAAATGTTTTTGTACAGGTGAGAGGAGGTGACGGGTGACATATCTCTACAGATGATATGTGGTATGATCACTGGTATGTACAATGTTGCTCACAATAAAGTTAACGGCCGAAAGTCGCGGAAGAAAACAAGGCCTCCCCAAGTGTCAAGGTAGGACGGTCCTCCCCAACGCGCACCGAAGCGCTCTTCAGCACTCGACGTCAGCTCCTCCTGGAGCAATGCCACAAGGAGAGATCTGGCACGCTGCACAAGCGGCAGAATGGGGACATTGCGAATATTTCGCGTGACAGAGGGCGCGAGGGCGGGAAGACTGGGGAGCCCTTGTTGCAGGGGGCATGTTTATAGGAAGTGTGAACGATGTGACGAACCCTTATGTGACGAACCCTATGGGTATACGTGGCGCCGTATACGTTCGAACAATGCTCAGATGGGGACAGGTACAATGAAAGCCAGACGACAGTATCCTGGTGAGGCGATGGGACGGCGTGTCTCCGAGACTCCGCGTCTGAAAGAAATTGGCGGGACCATCACCTCGAGTGAGTCGACGGAACCCGACGGCGGCCGCACCCAAAACGAATAGTAAATGAGAACCACCTGGAAGGACAGAGCGAAGGACAAAGAAGTGGGTGGCCGGGAGAAGAAAGGGACCGAGTTTTCGAGCGACGAAAAGGACCCTTGAGAGGGGAGAAGAGCGTCATCCAGCGAACACTAAAAATATCCAGACTGGTGTGCTCCGAGCCGGCTGTTTGACAGCCAACTCCGCCATTGCATCCTCGGTCGCTCGTCACGAACCAGCCTGGGCCAGCTTCGCCACCACATGTCGACGTTAGCGACAACCTACCTTCGCCAGAGGAAGTAGCCTCGATGAAGCAGTGGTCACGCCGCATCGTAGTGGTGAGCACGACGCACATGCGATGTTCATAGATAGGAATTAAACATTTTGTAATTGTTTGTCAGTCCCGTCTCGTCTTTCCTCACCTCAGCGTGGACCCACACAGTTCGATACAACAGATTCAATCGTGAGCGTTACGCGAGCAGACGTGCGCATGACGACGATGACGACGATGCAGGGTCGATGGCAAGCACGTAGCTGCACACTTGCAGAAAGAAATGTACGACTGCGGCGTGGAACCGACCAGGAGCCTCTGCACTGGAGCCGCTGTTCAAGGGGCTGTCGGGGGCTAGATGGTGTCGGAGAGGACCAAGCCAATACTGTACGAGCGCTTTTTCATGGATAGCCTCTAAACGCAGAATTCGCATCGTCGTGCGCAAAGCGACAGGCGTGCGGCAGGCAATGGCGATATCCTGCAGCCCGCACCGGCCCTCGCTGGGAGGCATCATTAGCATTTCCTGGGACAGCAAGCGTTTTCCGCTTTCAGAAGAAACCCAGCACCGCCGTATTAATCGTGACCGCCACTGACCGTGGGGGAAAAAAGTTTGGGCAAGGAATCAGAGATGAGCCAGGAACACATATCGTATGGGATACGCTCGTCCCCGATACGAGAAGCTGTGCTGCTCCGCGCGGTGACATGCATCCTCCATTCGCTGCACAACGTTCGACCAGTTGAGCGGGCTCGGGCCGGATTGGCCGAAGAAAACTCCAAGCACTCGCAAACTTGAGCACCGTCGTATTGGAAGACCTGCTGGGACGGGAAAGGCGCAAGAGGGAGTATGTTACATTTTTCCAAGTTGAGTCTTCCCCCGGACACCGTAACATAATCATCATACATACGCAGTGCAGAAGACAGAAAATGTGGATCTCTGATAAAGAGGGTGACATCATCGGCGTAGGCAGGAAATTTTTCAGGTGCCGGAGTCCGGGAGGGGAAGACCAACCACGGAGCCGGACGCCTCGACACTGTACAGGAACGGGCCCAAAGCCAGGACGTAACGGGCAGGGGACAATGGGCACCCCTGCCGCACGCCGCGGAGCATCGGGTAGCTGGGCGATGTCATGCCAGCAACGCTCGTTATGCTGCGGTGGATCTGGTATAACAAGCGATTCCCAGAAACAAAGGTCTCTGGGAAGCCATACGCAGACAGTAGTTCGAACAGGTATCCGTGGAGTACTCTGTCGAAGGCTTTCGCTGCTGCTCTGTTGACGCTGCTCTCCGTTGGGTGTACTGCAGGAGGTCCCGAATCCACTTAGGTAATCATATAAACCATAACCAGGCACGCCACACGTCTGACTTGAGTGCAGGAGGAGCAGGGAGCGCGCCGCTCACCTGAAACGCGATAGCTGCTGTCACAAGTTTATAGTCACTGCTGAGGAGTGTAATGGGGCGCCAAGATTCCGGGTAAGACAGACGGCCATCCGTCTTCGGTACAAGTATGATGGTCCCCAAGCCGAAGGACGAGAGAAGAACGCCAGTGCGAAGCCACGTCGTACCACATCTGCAAAGAAGACACGCAAAACCGGCCAGAATGTCAAGTAAAATTCTGCTGGCAAGCAGTTCGGCCCGGGGCTTTTCCCATGCTTTGTCTTCCGGATGGTGGCATCAAGAACTCCGAGGCTAATGAAGTCTTCGAACCCCCTGCTCTCCGCGGAGGAGAGCGTCTGGTTCGGTAGGGTCCGAAGTGAAATCCCGGACGCCTCTTGGGGGTCGTAATACAGGTCCCTGAAGAAATTCATGTACCCAGCAGCCACCTCGGAGGGCCTGTCCATAACGGTGCGGTATGCCCGCTGGAAACTCTAAACGGTGGCCGTATCACTTCGCCTGGTCGACTCGTGCCAATAATAGAACACCGCAGGTCCGGCAACAGAAGCGGACATGTGGCGCTCGCTCCGCGACTCGGGTTTAAGGGCACCTGAGAAGGACAAGACGACGTTGCAGAAGCGACTCTAGATATTCAGGCATCCCCCATGTCTGGAAGACACCTCGCACCCACCACTTGAAGGTTTCCCACTCCTGCACTGTGGGTTCTCTGCCGGAAAGGTAGTCCCATATGCGGTCGGTAACGTCGGAGGCTATGACATGGTCAAAGAGCAGGGACGGGTTGAGCCGACACGTGGCGACACTACACGCGGGGAATATCGAGAACCAGGGAGGCAGCCTTGTGGTCACTCACATATGTGGCAGCGGAGAGAGCAGAGACGGAGCAAGTCTTTACGCGGGGCTGCAAGGACGGAGGCACGTAAAAAGCGGTCAAGCCGACTTGCAGAAGAGCCCCACGACCAGGTGGCCACGGAAGTGTCCCAGTGCTGCAGTGTCCAAGCGTCGACAAGTTGAAAAATGGACAGGCATCGTCTGAGGCTTCGCGCATTCCAGGTCGGCCGTCCCTGACCGGGGCCGCGGACGTCACGTGTGGAGTCTGTTACACAGTTGAAGTCACCTGCCACCAGTACGGGACGGTTCACCCTTACGCTTCGTTCCAGCTCGGCGAAAAAACGGTTTGTGATAGACACCGCGGCAGGAGTGGAGACGTTGATTATTCCGTGTTCAGCACTGTCAGTGAAAAAGTCCAGATAACTCAGCCGTCACTGTCATACGGCACGTAGCTGTCCAGAAGGAGGCGGCAGCTATGGATGGTGATGTCAACTCCGGCGTCTCTGCCGACGCAAAAGCTGAAGAAGCATGGCAAACCAAAATTTCGCTTGAAAGCAGCAACCTCTAGCTTGTTCGTGAAGTGCACTTCTTAAAGCAGAAGCAAGTCACGGCGTAGCCGATATCCCATGTTCACCACCTCCGCCTGTTTCTGGGTATTCTTAAAACCCAGAACATTCAATGTCACTAAAGGAAGCTCCATAGTAGCATATCACAAAATGAGCGTGCTACTAAATCAGAACTAGCCAGAGACGGACAGCTGCTGATCCAGTGGAGGCGAAACGACTCTAGGCCTCCTCTTCTTCCTCCTCCTCTTTTTCGAGGTGCAGCCGCAGGACCCAGACATTTGCTGGAATTCGCGCTTTCCATTGCGTTCATTACACGACATAAACCAGCGCGAAAACTGATGGGCAAATCAACGTTAAGCTGCCGCAGGATAGCTGTGCAACGATTAACACACGTGCCCAATTTACCAATATTAGATATGCCAGTGCAATGAAAAGTCACACCATGAAGTTTGACATGAGTTTTGAACATGGAAAGAAGCCCCGCAGGAAGGTTGGAGGTTCGAAAACAGTGCTGCACTTTTTGATCGATTCAGTCTTGCCCCTGAAACGGCTAATTGCCCATGCCCTTGCCCGTAATCTTCAAACGCCTGCTAAACAGGCTCCAAGGAACATTTGCAGGAAAGGCGCACAGAGATGTCGTCCACATACAAAAAAAAAAAAGAGGTGGTGGGCATCCGTTGTGCAGTGTCAGTGCAACAGGGAGCGAACACAGTCTCTCGAGTAGAGAGTTGATGGTGATGGCGTACAAGGCGGGAGAGAGAGGGCATCATTCACTGATCCATAACTTAAAAACCCGAGGACATATAGGGTTCCATATATATAGGACAGGATAGGATAGGATAGGACATATAGGATTCTGTGGACGAGCTGTCAAGCGCCGGGTCCTCCGGAGGCCCGGTGTCGACTTCATGTGGTTGTCGCACGACACCAGTCTCGCTGCAGGCTACCTTGGCGTCTTCTGCGGAAGGTAGTTCGGCCGTCACGGCGAGAGTACCGAGAATGGGCGCAGGCACCGATTGGGGCCTGGGATCCTTGTCCGCCCTCTCAGCGACAGCATCCTTCTCTGTCAGTGCTGAATCGGAGGGCATCACTCTTTCCACTTGTACCCCGCTATGTCCCCTGCAGTGCTCACTGTCACGGCGGCCGTGTCCTCGGTGACTGGGCTTCTGGCCGCTGCAGGCCCCGACGCGAGGGGTGGAAAGGCTTCCTCCGTGTGGATCGGGACAGACTGGTTTGGCCCCAGAGCGTACCTTGCGGCCTCCAAGTATCGCTTCGCTCTGGGGCTCTGCTAACTGCGGCTTCTCATAGAATCAACCGTGGCATGGTTGCCTTTGCATCGTCGGCACGCAGACGGGCAGTCACTGTGGGGGTGTCCGAACATGGAATAGCGCTCATAGAAAGGGGTACTACACCGCGGTCGAAAATGACCGGCCTTCTTGCATCTCCGATACACATGGACAACACCAGGGTAGTCACAGGTGATAAGGAACTCCCTTACTCTCACGAAATTGGGAACAGGGTTGTCAGTTGACATCTCCATTTTGACCACCTGGGTGCTAGTCTTGGCCTTCTTCCCACCAGGTTAGATGACATCTTGGATATCAATGATTTTAACGTGCTTGGCCAACGTGTGCCTGCGAATCTCGTTCTTCAGAATAGTGGCATTCTCAGACAGGGAACGATGACAGTGCTCGGCCCAAGGGGCTGCACCGGGACAATGTGACCGTTGACACGAACGCCTCCCAACTGACGGATGATGTCAAGGGCTCTTCGCGTTTCCACAGAGGCTTGAAAGACGTTACCGCCTTGATGCTCGACACCGTAGAACTGGTCTTCACCAACTAACTCGACGACGCCTTCGATGAACTGGTCAAATTTGGCATCCTCAGGAAGCTGAATGCTGAACGTCAACTACCTAGGACAGCCGGGCAGACGCGCGCCCGTCGACATCGCAGGGCTGCGAACCACGGTATGGACGAAAGAAATAGTCCTAGCAGGAGCATTTGCAGAACACGTCCGGGCTGGATGACTTTTTCTTAAGTCGGATAGGCGACTGTAGGATGTATGATCATAGAGTGCTGGTCACGCTGCTTAAACACCGGCAAACCATGTTTTAAAACACGTGTATAATATATATGGTATATGGTATATATGTGATATAACCAGTGTGACCGTGCCGTCATACAAGCAAGCGCTCTGACTATGTTTGACAACATGTTGTCAAACACACGACGATGTATTTGGGCACTACCGAAAAACGGTGATGGACAGGTTGCATAAACGGACGTATTCGCCACGACAGTTTCCGTTCGCACGAGTCAGTGTCAACGACATCGTGATGCGCGTGAGTTATTTTGCACTAGTAAGTTGTAAGTCAGTGTTCGCGATATTGTGTTGCACGTACGTTCAAACTGGCGACCTCTTTGCCTGCGCACATGGAGCATGAAACAATCGAAAATCAGCCAGTGCAGCCCCGTCTTCGTCGACTTCGTACATTTTGAATTGCGATGCCCGCGAATGGAAGCTATATAAGCTCCTCGGTTGGTTACTGTGACACTGACGTGCACCATACATCATGGTTTAAGCCACTCTCATTGTTCCTCCAGTTAAGTTGTATAACCAGTGTGACTGATGTTTGAACAACATATGTTCGAGACTATGTATAATCATACAAGCGTTTCGACCAAACGATCTTGTCAAACAAGAATTGTATAACCAGTGTGACCGAGCATTATACATGCGTCATACATGTTTGGAGCACGTGTATAACCAGTGTGACTCCGGCCTTCCGGCGGCAGTAGCGTTACTACTGTTACCGCGTAGATCACCGCAGACGCAAAATTCGGCCCTGGCGATTGCTACACATTATCACCGCCAGTCATCCAAGTTTGCTGGTGTGCCGGATGCGTTTAGAATAAAAATGTTCGACACGGGCGCTCTCGCAGCTGTCGGCGATGACGACGACGCCTTAGTTAACTGGTAGTGGTGCTTGCACTATTCTGTGAAACATTCTTTCGAGCAAGAAAGGCTTCCTTTGCCTGAAAGATGTTCAGTTGAAACTGTTGGAAAGATAACGCACCAATAACATAAATTACCAAAAACAGTCGTTTGGTATAACCACGCGCCTATTTTACACCTGGCGAGTTGCTGCCAATACAAATTTTGTAGATTTTTGAGAACGAACCTTCCCAGAAACAGCGTCGTAAAGACAAATTTTTACGAGAAAATTTCCAGAGGGCTTTTAAGCGAAAATTTCAACACTGCAGCGATACTGCCCCGATGACCTCGGCAGGTAATGTATTGTATTGCCAACAGTGTCCAATTAATACGAGCATTGAGATCAACATTGGACGCATCAACCTCCAGGATGGCAAATGTATTGTCAACAAGCAGGAGAACTATCAAACACGGGAGAGTCGCTGCCGAGGACAGTAGAATCTTAGCTAGCTGGCTTGCCATGACTTGCCTCTCACCCTGGACATGACGGAGGCCGTATACCGTAGTTTATTAGCAGCGATGTGGCTACGAAGACCTGCCCTGACAGCCTGGAATATAGCTGCGTTTCTGAAGTCTGGGCCAGTCGACAACGACAGATCCGAATTTGAAAGTTTATCTCCGTAATTCATAAACCAATTGTTACCGCTGAGGGCGGTAACGGTTTGAGGAACCGCAGAGTAGCCCAGGAGACAGTGGGGAGATCGAATACTTGCGCTAACCAATGCCACAGCAAAAGGGGAACGTGACAACGCCTAAAACAGTGCTCAGTCGTTTCACACATCCCGCAAGACGGGCAACCGTCAGATCAGGAAATATGGCAACGGCCCAAACGACGAAGAGGAAGAACATCGTGGGCCAACTTCCACTGAAGACTGGCGCGGCGGGCGCCTAGCCTGCTCGCAGTGATTCGACGCCAAGACACCTTCGTCGGCACAGGAGGGACTGGGAGACCGGCCTCCAACCCCCAGAAAGCAGTATAAAAATCGCTGACAGCCCCTAACTGGATGTCAGCTTCCTGAAGGTGGAGTCGTAAACGTCTTACAACATCAACAGAGGTACTGTATTGACGAGGCACACCTAGGGCTCTCAACGAACCACCTGGTGGTACATCATAGACAGTACTGCACTAATGCGCACGCTGGGTGTTCGGGGTGGGGTGGGGGTTGCCCCCCACCAGGTTTTTTTGGGGGGGGGTTGACCTACCAGCGCTAATACCCCAAGGCATAGAGAGTGCTGACACACATGGGTATATTTCTCCGAACGTAAGTGACCCACTCATTCATGTGCTACACGTGGCGACCTTCGTCCGTCTCCAGTGGAAGCGCCACTTAAGGATTTCGTAGTGACTGGAATTCGGGGAGAAATCGGGTTTAAATCGAATTGGTCGCAGGTCAGTTCGGGGGGGGGGAGGGGGAATAACAGGGCGGAATCGGGTTTAACCCGAAAAAGTCACTCCCTAAATGTATAGCGGTTCGAGTTTACGTGCCGCGTATCTGTTGAACATGAGGGGAATTGATGTTCTGAGGCTGGAAAACATAGACCTGATCCCGGACCGAACCCAAAGATGGGCGGGAATGATGCCAGGTTTATTCAGGAATGGCGTATCAGTAAGTATTCCGGTAGCTTAATCCGGTACTGAATGGTTCCTGAAGGATAAACTGAATGTAACCGGAACAAGGTCATGATTTGTCGGATGACACCCGCATATGCACCTGATAGAACACAGGAATGCTGATCGGATGCTGCAGGAACGGCAAGCCCTATCACCACCACCACCACCACCACCACCAATGCTGAATCCACGGCGATGCATGCTTCCGGTTGCTATCAATCTTTATTGCAGCGGATTCATTTGAAACCAAGAAACAAGGTGAACCAGCAAGAGATCATGCACGATTAGTGTGAAACCTGAAGTCGGGATACCTGACACAGCGCCCTGATTGTCGTGCTTTTGCATAATATATGCTTAAATGACATACGAAGTGATGATGCAGTCGAAAATTTTGGTTGCATGGTTTCGTTTGCCTTTCAATTCACTGAATTTTGAGCCA
Source organism: Ornithodoros turicata (assembly GCF_037126465.1). Classification (NCBI taxonomy): domain Eukaryota; kingdom Metazoa; phylum Arthropoda; class Arachnida; order Ixodida; family Argasidae; genus Ornithodoros; species Ornithodoros turicata. The sequence continues at coordinate 1,005,953 of NW_026999351.1, read as the reverse complement.
ACAAGAGATTTCAGTAGAGCCCTGGACGACGCCTTCCATTGCTCCCGTCCTACGCTGTGTGCCAGAGTGACTTCTGCAGATAATGCACACACATGAAGACGGAGAAAGAAGTTGCTAAGCGGAATCGCAGCTCAAGGACGTATAGAGGGATAACTTACCTTTTTTTTGTAAGGAGAGGGCATGTCTTGTGGTAATCCAAGAGACTACCGCTGCTAGCGATTTGGTTACTATCCAGGGATGACATATCGTGGAACACAGCCCACAAGACACAACACGCGCAACCACCTTCTCAAGAAGCACAAGCAAATTCCACATAGCTATTTAAAGTGTCACCGAAGGGACAAAGGAAAAAGCGCACACACACAAAACACGCGAAGTAAGGAGCGGCTACGTATCAGATATATTCTTCAAATAGTCTTCTTGCTTGCCACCGTACTATATCTCTCCTACCTCTACACGTTTCACTGCTGCAGTTTTCCTATGTGGAGCACACAAAAAAGCGTCTTCTGCCTCTAAGTTCACGAGCGCCTGGTCCATCTCGGAAGTACACGTGATGATCAATGAATCCTGTCTGGGCCTAGCACTTCGAAAGACTGCAGAGATCAGGCGACCTGCTGATGTCGACAATGTACCAAGAATAAGTGTGTTCCCCATGAGCCCGAAGGCACAGTGGTGCAGCGGAGGGGTCCGTGTATGCTTCCCATTGTGTTCTGGTATTTCGCGCTGAGCTATAAACTGGAAACCAGTTGAGCTCCTGATATTCTATTGTCCAGACGGACTGCATTGTACATGTGGATTCGTGCACGTGAGGCTTATTAGCTTTTTATTTATTTTTATTCCGTGTTAGCGCCGCGAAGCAACCTGGTGCCGGCGTACAGATGTGGACATATGGAGAGAGGACAATAGGACGGAGTGGAAGACAGGGGAGGTTAGTATGCGTCCTGGGCCGACTTCAGGGGAAGCTGTGTCGATATTTGTCTGGAAAGTCGTCAGACAGCACAGCCGGCAACAGGATTAAAACCCGTTTCACTTCCCAGTCTCAGCGTGGAAAAGCGATCATGTTAACCACTATGCCACGGGAGCTCGTTCTCATTAGCCAAATGGAAAATTTTGTAACGCATCCATATTATCATGCTATGTGAAACGCCCACCCCCACAAAAAATAAAAAAACATTTAGTAACATATTTTTTTTCTTGTCAGAATACGTGCGCCGAATCATACAGTACCTTTCCCGCATTCACTGACGTCCGTTATCCGTGCCCAGAAAATTATTTTACCAATACAAATTAATACTGATCCGTTGATTTATGTCGCAGGCAACTGCGAAATTGCTTTAGTCCAACCTTAATCTCGCGCTGCCATCATTTCACCGTCCTACCATCACTGCATCTCATTGCTGGTTCGACTGGCCATGCAAGGTATCTCGAAATAAGGTAGACAGCACGTGGCCCCGCAAAAATGTTCCCAGGGTGCATCAATTTGAGGGATCCCACGTATACAGGGTGTCCCGGAAAATGTGTCATTGAATTATAATAAAACAACTACGCCACCTAGAATCATGCGGCAAAGAGCATTTGTTCTTATTAGGTTTTTGCCACCTCCTAATGTGAATGTCGTGTACTCCAAGTTTAATTATGTAAATATTTGCGAACTTCTGCGAAAAACTCAGAAATTTGCCAAGTAAAGGTCACTTTTTTACCCCACCAATATGAAGAGCGTGCCGAATTCACACAGATTCATGATAAGTCAAAGTGATATTCACGAGCTATCCCATCGGAAAAAATAGCCGAATATCATGCTTTTCGGAGCACTGGACCATAGCGCACGATGACTTTTTGAGCGTAATCGCTCTCAGTACGAGGAAAGGAGGTTCCGAAGCCAGCCCACAGAATGATAGTAGAAAAAGTAACAGTTCCTAAAATTGGGAGAGGGAAAGCATTATCCCAACGAAAGTCGGACGTGATAAGCCGTGCCTGTTTTATCTCTTTCTGCGATATCGGGGAGGGCTGGGTTTCCCACCTCCTTTCGTGGGACTGAGAAAGACTGCGCTAAAAGATTCGTCGTGCGCTATTCTGTGCGACCTCCATAGAGCATGATGTTCGGCTATTTTTTCCGATGGGATAGCTCCTGAATATCCTTGTCAATTACCATTAATTTGACTAAATTAGACACGCTCTTCACATTGGTGGGATAAAAAGTGACCTTTACTAGGCAAATTTCCGACTTAAGCTGGCAAAAATTAACATAATTAAACTTACGTTACACGACATTCACATGAGGAGGTGGCAAAAACCCAGCAAGAACAAATGCCACTGACCGCATGACTCTATGTGGTGTAGTTTTTTATTATAATTCAATAACATGTTTTCTGGGACACCCTGTATAACCGGACAATTGGTTGGAAGTATTTCCATCTCTGCTGCTGATATAATCGGGAAAAAGATGTTTTGCGGGATTCCACCGATAACGTTCGTGAACACGCCACACGTAATTTAATAATTCGGGACTTGGCGGGACAACGTGATCGAGGACCTCCGTCATCAGTTACGTAAGATCTATTACACGTTCACTTCAAATATTTTGAAAGATTGTCAAAGGAAACCCGGTTGGTGGCCAAGTATCGGGTACGTCCTTCCGGTTTTTGTTCAGGCGATATTCAAGTGGATTCAGGAAACCGGCGTCCGGGATACGGTTGGACTGACGCCGGAATGTCAGTCGGATAGTGCCCTGATTCAGGTTATTCAGGAAGTTCCGTACGGGATGGCGACTTTTTGCGACTAAAAAAATGGCTGAATTTTAAGACAGAAAGTTTCGCGGATACAGGCCGCAAAAGCAAATTTTTAAGATGACAATTTCCTGGAACAGTACCACAAGCGCAAGCAGGAGAACTACCTATGGAGGTAGCCCCCTATGGAGAGACACTATTTCCACGTTACATTCCTACAAGCTGAATAACAACGCTCTATAAGGGGGTTTGCTTTTCCTACTGGTCATACCAAGAACAGGTGTGACATAAATCCGCCACCTTTGTAACTACCCCCAAGCGGGTCCTTTTTGCAAAACCGCTCTTGCATATCAGCTCTTGCACAGGGACTAAGGCTTCGCCTTTGCCGCTCCCCTAGTGGCATGCGGTGACGACGATGCTTGAGTTTCGAAAAGTGAAATACCAATGTTGATCACAGTGATATGAGGGTAGTTCAATCTGTAATGTGCCAGGGTATGAACTATCGTCGTGGAACTGTATTTAGAAACTAAGACGATGATTTTGAAACAGCTTCTGACATAAGCAGCATGAGAGTCGACATAGGCTGAATGTATATAGAGAGGGATCACTCTGGTTTACACTTCGTAAAATAAACTTCGATAATAAACTCCTGAAAATAAATCACGAAAAAATCCACGGTGTAATGATAAAGCCGTAAAAATCAACTTTTGGGACGTAAACGCTTCAAATTAAAACTTTCAAAATAAATCCTTTCTGATTGGTCGACGGGCGCGACAGCCCCAGAGGAGCGATGGCTTTTGGCTCCCGCGTCTGAAAATAGTTCCCCGCAGGGTGTGGTTCTTTGCGGTGGGCTGGGAACGAGAGTACCGAGTCTGGGCGAATCGTTTGCTGTATTCTCCGCCGGCTATCAGTATTCTGTTGACATCGCTGATAGTGCTTTGTTCTGCTGGTCGCCTGTCAAATTTGAGCACGTTCAACTCTGAAATCGTGACGTAAGTCACCAAATGAGTTCCAGTGTTGGCTCCAGCTATGGTGAACATCTGCCATATGAACTGCATTGGTTGTAGAAATCGGAGACTTGAAAAATGACGATCGACGAAAAAGCCAGACACCGGTATCTCGTGGATGTGTTGTGTTTGTCCGTCTGTGTGTGTTTCAGCCTTACAACTGTAGAACCGTGAAATCGAAACCTGACTGTGTACTTTCATGCGTGTGGTTTTCCTTGGGCGCCTACGTTATGATAAATGCAGGGAGCTGGTACTGGACAGAATCTCGAAATGCCAAATGTTTCAAAAAAAAAAAAAAAACGCTATTTTCTTTCTGGTGAATAACTGAAGTCAGCAGAGGTGCCTTCATTTTTTCTGTAACCAGGACACGGTAACCTTAATGTGTAAAGAAATTAGATTCTAATTTCAGGAACATCTACATTGACCACACATCACACACCTTCCTAGACAACGATTTGCTATGCAAAAGCGGCAAGAGATGTACCTAGACATTCAAGCACTTCAAGCACTTTGTTCTCAGTGGAGTTTGAATACCCTGGAACCTATAAGAATGCCATTTTCAAGGTCTCAAAAGCCATGAAATTTTCAGCCAGAAATTTGAAAGCCAGAAAAGATTGCTGCATCTTTTTTTTTTTATTCTCGCGGAACTATTTATGCTTCTTCTGAAAAAAATTCTGCTTCTCTGATGTCGGAACTGTGTCTCTCAACCAAGGGCAATAAGTAACAGGAATCCGAAGTGTGAGAAATGAATGGCACCCTCTGTTGTATTCGTTTGCCTTCCTTTCTCTCCTATAATTTTCATATTCAGAAATCCTCAAGTACATTTACTAACAGATCACTATTTATGTTAAGTACCCACGCAAAGAAGAGGTTTGAAATTTACGGTACCAGCTACTTCATTGTGTGCAACAGTACCCTTGCACCTATTTTTACAGCTGTGGAAACCTCAGTTCCCACAACCCCGGGGCGTCAGCCCGTCCGTTCCGCGCGCGAAGGAACAAGCAGCACAACAGGTTTAATCAAACAGCACACAAGGTTTATTTTGTCTTCTCTGCCACAATGTGTACTGCGTCAGGGCGAGCATCTCCCAAAAAAGTAACCTCGCCCTGTCGCACCGTGCCTTCTATCTTCCTGGAGGACCCTCGTGACACCTGGGTTCCCGCCAATGGACAACCGTCATTCTCCTCCCATCTATGTTGAGCAGAGTTGATCCAACGCTCGCTTTCCGCATGCAACGAAACACGTCTCTTCAAGATGCTGCATTAATCCACCGAATGCGCCTCGATGTGGCCTTTACAGCTCATTGGCGTTACCGCTTGAGACAAGTTGACCCTCCCACCTGCTGGCACTGTGGTGCTCTAGAGGATCTGGAGCACATTCCTCGTCATTGCCTCCACTACCAAACTTCCCGAACCGCTCTCTCCGAGCCTCTTCGTCAGCTGGACTCCAGCCCCTTCTCCCTATCCAAATTGCTTGGCCCCTGGCCCAATCCAGCCCAGCAACGATCTGCGCTCAAAGCTCTTTTGACATTTCTGGATACCATCGGACTTCTATCGTTATTGTGAAGGGGCTCCTTATTTTATTCCCCAATCCCCACCAGCAATGGGGTAGAGTATCGCCTCTGGCGATGTACCTCCCCACTCTCCATCTCAAAATAATGTTGTTGTTCCTTATCCACTGGTAACATGGTAGCTTTTGTTCCAGGTTGCCGCCAGTCCCCCAGGCAGTGCGGGCGTCGCATCCTTTTCATTGGCAAAAGAACGCTGTGGAAGTTTCGGAAAACGTAAAATGTGCCCATTGCGAGACCCCTGCAGGTGATGGCAGCCACCATTGGATTGGCATCATCAGGTAGCTTTAGACATGACCTTTCACATGATATAAAGTTCCTTTAAACATTTTCTCTTTCGGATTGAGACGCAAGGCTACCTTTCCGTGGAGCGATTTTTCCACACACAGGCGCTCCTCGTATGTTTACGAGCGCGTTTTGCTCCGTAGTCTTGCTAACTCAGTGTAAGTCCTAGAGGACTGCCATTTTAAACCTACTAATAAACGAACTCGAACAGGTGCAGAAGACACTCTTTACACGACTACATTTCATTTACAAGAAATAATGCTCGACCGTGGCTGACCTTTGCAGTGCTACGAGTCAGGCTAGCCCGAAACACCTGACACCTTATATACACTTTGGTCTCGTTTGTCCCTGCTTCTTAGCCACACTATTTTTTGTATCAGACCTGGGATCAGTTTGGCTGACTTCCATTCATCAAGCTTTCGGTCTCTGTGCTCGATTGCGTCCTTCCGAAAAACGTACAATAGCACAATATTGGGGCATCTGGGTGCCCACTTGCAAACGAAGGCGTTCGGGGTTTGAATAACATCCGCGGGTGATGACCTCAAGTGGTAAACAGTGACTCTGTGTTTTAGAATGCCGTCAATGCCGTCACAAGCGTTTTTGTCATGGCCTGGAGCAGAAAACAGCTACTTGCGGATTTTTGGGCACCTTGCCATTTCAAACGCTTGATGTCTATTTTTGAAATGTGCACTGGCACCGTCGGAGACGTACACACATTCGCGCAAAGAGGTTGAAGGTCGCGTGGGCATGGGTGGGGCGCGCAAGGCCGCAGCTTCGTGGACCCTGCCCGACCCTGCCTGACAAAAAAAAAGAAAAGAAAGAAAAGAAAAACGCTGTGCGTCTCTCAGGTAAAAATAAAAGATTGTCTCACTTGGCGTCTAAAGTAGAGGCATGACGCCACCTTTCCAAATAATCAAGGAAATCGAAGATGGCATTTTGGGGAAATTGAGATGTAACATTGGCAATTTTCGCCTACCATGTGCGATTCTCAGGCAAATAACACGGAAACCACTGGGCTGAGAAAAATTAACTCTATACAGCCCGAAAGCAATTTCAAGTCCTATTGAGTGGCACTAAGCTCGATGTCCTCAGACGTTTCGTCATGAAGCAAATTGGTAACAAAATTTGGCCTTTTTGAACGTTTAAGCCAAGTTTGGCATTTTTTAACAACTTCAAGTTCCTAGGCGTAAAATCAGCAGCGCTAGATCCCGGTAAAGTCGGTCCAGAAGAAAGCGCGCTCAAGCAGCCTCAAGTTTCGTCGTCTCCCGCGCGGAAACTACTCCTCGCACGAGCGTCGCACGCGGCGCGATTTGCGTCGTTTGAGCTGTTCTCCAATATATATACAGGGTGTCCCAGAAAACGTGTCATTGAATTATAATAAAAAAACTACGCCACCTAGAATCACGCGGTCAACAGCACTTGTTCTTATTAGGTTTTTGCCACCTCCTAATGTGAATGTCATGTACTCCAAGTTTAATTATGTAAATATTTGCGAACTGAACTTCGAAATTTGCCAAGTAAAGGTCACGTTTTTACCCCACCAATATGAAGAGCGTGCCGAATTCACTCAAATTCATGATAATTGACAGTGATATTCACGAGCTATCCCATCGGAAAAAATAGCCGAATATCATGATTTTCGGGGCACCGGCCCATAACGCGCGATGACTTTTTGAGCGCAATCGCTCTCAGTGCGACGAAACGAGGCTCCGCAGCCAGCTCACAGAGTGATAGTAGAAAAAGTAACACTTCTTAAAATTGGAAGAGGGAAAGCATTATCCCAGCGAAAGTCGGACGTGATAAGCTGTGCCTGTTTTATCTCTTTCTGCGATGCCGGGGAGGGCTGGGTTTCCAACCTCCTTTCGTCGGACTGACAAAGATTGCGCTGAAAAATTCATTGTGCGCTATTCTGTGCGACCTCCGTAGAGCATGATGTTCGGCTATTTTTTCCGATGGGATAGCTCCTGAATATCCCTGTCAATTGTCATTAATTTGACTAAATTAGACACGCTCTTCACATTGGTGGGGTAAAAAAGTGACCTTTACTAGGCAAATTTCCGACTTAAGCTCGCAAAAATTTACATAATTAAACTTGCGTTACACGACATTCATACGAGGAGGTGGCAAAAACCCAATAAGAACAAATGCCATTGACCGCATGACCCTAGGTGGTGTAGTTTTTTTATTATAATTCAATGACACGTTTTCTGGGACACCCTGTATATATATATTTATTTATTTCTGCGCAAATTAAAAAGTAGGCCTTTCACACGTTGTTCGATTTAAAATGAAACTACCTTCCTATAGGTCTAGACTGCTGCCTCCTATTGAGTGCAGATATTCTGATGCCTGTACAGCTGTAAGCTGTTCTTCTGGGTAAAAGAAAGCTTGAAGATTGTGCATGCACGGTTGGGAGCATGTAGAGAATTGCATGCACAGTTACGGTTGGGAAAGAAATTACTGTACATAAAGCACAGTGAGGCATGCCCCACCCAGACCACGAGGAGCCATTACCTTCATTATAAGCCATTACCTTGTGCTCATGCAGCAAAATCACCTATTTCCACAGAAAGACAGACAGTGGGCTCATTTTTCTGTTGTGGGTGAGGGGCACATGAGATCACAAGAAAAATGATTTCCAAGAGCTGTTATGTCGCATTCTGACGTAATCTGAGCCAATATGGTCAGCTGAAGCAGTAACATCAACAGAAAACACTTGCACATAACAGGATGTTAGTTTTTCCCGTTCAAGGAAACAATGCCAGCAGATTTTGAGCATGCTATTGGACAAGGTGTGTCCTTGCAATCATGTGATTTGTTCACTTTCCAAACAAATTCAGTTATTCGAAAACAATCATAAATGTTGCTGAAGCTGTTATGAAGCAGCGTCTGCAACTAATCTGTAGGTCTGGGCAGAACAGTAGAATGGAAAATCTGTTCAAAGTATGATATAGCACCATACAGATGGGATGTGAATGGGCTGACGATTTTTGCTTCTTGCGTAAGAACAAATATACCTGTAGGTTCTCAAAATGGAAAAGCAGATTATCAATTTTCACAGGAGACAGCCACAAAGGCATTATTTTTTTACTTCCTATACCACCTCAACTGACGAAGAAGCTATATTACAGCATGGCGAAGAAGAAAAATCTTGTTGAAAGAAAGATACACCTGTAGATTTTCAATATGTTATAGGAGACGTTATGTCATACAAATAAAGCACGATTTCTTTTACCTTCTAGACAACCTATGCGTGAAAATATTATCTGAAAAAACGTTTTTTTTTTGTTTGTTTTTTTGCAAGTGATTGGTGCCCACGAGTGCTCGGTTAAACGATGAATATAGATGAGCTTGATATTTTCGTGATGAGCTAATTTCTGTACAACCGTTTACGAGCATAAATAATCTAGGGGTCCTCGAAGAATGCTCATTTTGCGGAAATTTATCGTAAACTTGACCCAAAATGTGTTCCAGTCTTGAGCTTTCGCCACGTCAGCAGATTTACTCTCGTTCTGTATGCGCTCGGGATGGTAGACCCACGCTTCCCCTCTAATACCAGGCAGGGAAAGCGCGGTAATGACATATATGTAGGTGTCAGAAGGAAGCTGGCTACGGCAAACTTTTTCATCTTTGGGCACAGTTTAACGCCCCCCCCCCCCCCCCCATTGTTGGAGAAAACGGAAATGGCAAAAATGTTTTCCTTCTGTATACATACCCACCACAAAATGCACACTTTTTTTCATATATAATATATAGAATAAAATAACGGGCCCCTTCACAACCTATCTTCCCAAAACTTTGATTAACATCTTTGGGGTAAAAGGAGCCTTTCTGGCTCGATATAATGTTTCACAGCATGGTTTCAGGCTGGCTAGAAAGGCTGAGATTGACAGTTACACAAGCAAATGAATGTGAACTTTGGAAAAGATGAAGGAAAAAATTCTTTTAATATGCCTCACTATGAGTATTCTGTGACCAGCTTCCTTAATTTACTACTTTTCATAGCTGACATCTGTGATAGGTGGTCTTAATTATCCTATAATGATTTTATTGCCAAAATCTACGGGAATGACCGTAGAGACATTAACAAGTTTCAACTGTATACCAAGTACTAACAGTAACACGTGCTTACTTTTTCTGCTACCATTATGGGAATTACATCGTTGAATTGTAGGCTTCAGTGAAAAATTGTAGCTGCTAGTGACATAACATGTGCTTGTAGTGTCTTTCACCCCAGTCCATGTTATTCCATGAGCACTTAGCATCAGAAACAATGAGTTTCCAATGATGCACTTATGAATGCTAATTTCATGTGTGCCGATGAACGTACTGCAGTGTTAATTAAAAATATAGATTGTGGCTGTGCAACACGTATTCAATATCCCATGAGAACTAGGGGAGCACCTTTTAGTTAGATGTAAAATGCTCGGTAATTAGGCCACTAGTTTTATGTACTTCAGGCTTTTAACAAAGAGGTAGCTGATAGTTTCTTACTTGTTTCATTTTCTGGTGGCTTCCTTCGTTCCCCTATTTCCCATTGCGAGCATGAGCGCGGCGTTACAAAATGCAAGACGAAAAAAAGTTGAAAAGCTCCTAGGGCCACAAAGTGCAAGAAATTCTCAAAAGGTACCGGCATTACTTTTTTTTCTGAAAATGTTTTATTCACAGTGATTACTTAAGTGTCACACATGAAAATCAATCGCCGACTATATACACGAGGGTGGCATGCCTATGCCTTGAAAACGACCTTTCCCCTTGTGTTCCGTTCCCTTTCTCGGTGAACGTTTGCAAGCACTGAAGTTATGCCATTCTTGCTAGAAAGTCGTTAACAGTTTCACCCGAAGTTAGCAACCTCGACTATGTTGACACAAGTCCACGCAGACGAAAATGCTGTCTCACCCATCATCTGCAACTGTCTTTCGAGGAACTGTTTCACCTCACTTCCAACACAGTCGACCAACATCATCACGGAGCACCACTGCCTGGACTGTATGGTGTCCCTGCATCGGGCCTTCCAAATAGCTTGTTCTGCAATGGCTGTGAAGAGAACCCGAAGCTTGCCTTCTGTTGCACCGTACGATCTTGTCTGGAGCCCAGCAGGGAGCCGCAAGCGATATTTTCGAGATAGTATTGACCATACTCTGCGGGCCACAGGGCATTCACGGAAAACATGCACTGTGGATTCTTCTTTTCGGCATCGCACGCAGGTGGATGTTCGAGAGACTCCCCAACGGCTCAGCCGGTCCCGCGTTGGTAGTGCATCCCAGGCAGTGCGCCATCGCAGATCTTGAACAGAACTTGGTAGCCATAGCGGCGCGACGGCGCCCCAGCGGTATCCGAGACGGGGTTCGTCTTGAATGTGGGCCATAACAAGCATCTCTGATATTTTTGTTGGAGGCGTTTCTTTGGCATCGACGCCTTCTAGTCCTTGTATTGTGGAGTAGTGACCGAGGATAACGGCGTAATGAGCAGCCGGAGTTTCCGCTTTAGAAGACATGTTCAATGAAGACCGAGGTAAGACAGCTCTGCCGAGGGGCCCCATCCAGTATGCCATTAGTCCTCCAGCCGGATGATCAGGTGCATCTGCTATACGCAACACCTGTCGCAGTGCTAGGGTTTTAGCCACTGTACCTATTTCGGGTAAATCCCATCCACCCCGCAAAGTTGGACAATGAAGATATTGGCGTGCGACGTAATGTGTCTTACCACTCCAGAAGAATTTGATGAGGGCTGAATGCAGTGAGCGGACAACAGAGCAAGGGGGAACGCTCACGTGTGACAGGTGCCACAGTCGCGCCGTGAAGACTCCTCGTATCAGGTATGCCTTCTCTCTGCAAGAGAGTGCGAACGTGTTCGCCTTGGTTATCTCTTTCTGTATTTCCAGGGTTGCTTGTGTCCAGTTTGACCGTGATAATCCCTTAGCTGGAAAGAGAACGCCTAAGATGCGAAGTATAGGGCACACGGCAAAATCTGGTTGATTCAGGCTAAAACTTCCTAACAAGAGGAGCTTGCTCTTGTCTTTGTTCAAGCTTGCACCAGAATACAAAGCGTACTGATCAAACAAGTCCAAGATGTGCATGAGTGAGTCCGGGTCGTGTAAGAAACATGTGATGTCATCAGCATAAGCTGTCACCTTCCAAGCACCAGAACCAGGGAGGGGCAACCCATTCACTCTGTTACATGAGATAATACTGCGAAGAAACGGATCCAATCTGATAACAAATAGCAGGGGTGACAGCGGGCAGCCTTGTCTAACACCGCGCTCTATATGAAAGGTTCCACCAATGACATTGCCGAACAGTAGAGTACTTGTTTGCTGGTTGTATGCAGTTTTGATCCACTGGGAAAACTCTGGCGGAAGTCCATACGCGTCAAGGAGGCAAAACAGATAAGAATGCGCTACCCTGTCAAACGCCTTCGACTGATCCAGAGACAAAAGTGCTCCACTTGAACGACGAAATTCTGTGTATTGTATCATGTCCCGAATGCCGGAGAGTGCTGTGTACATACTTCGACCTTGCACACTGCACACTTGGGCTGGATGTACAATGCTCTCCATCACACTGTTTAGTCTTGCTGTCAGGACGGCCATGACGATCTTGTAGTCACTATTCAGTAGAGAAATTGGGCGCCATGTTGACGGATCACTGGGGTTACTGTTGTCTTTAGGAATCATGACAACGTAACTGGCCATGAATTCGGGGTTCCATGAGGAGGTGGTTAGTATCCACTGAATATATCTGTAAAAGTAATTGCGGAGTGCAGGCCAAAACATTTTGTAGAAGGCATTCGGTAACCCATCCGGTCCTGGAGAAGATCCGCTTTTCAGCTTCTTCACTGCGTTGTCAATTTCTTCTTTAGTCACAGAAGATATCAACAAGGAGCGTTCCTCGTTTGAGAGTTTGGGCAGGGACTGCAGTACTTGGGCAGGGACCTCTGCAGTTGCCTCAGAGCAAAACTGTCGAGAAAAGAACTGTTGGAAAGCTTGGCGGTCTGTTCTTGACTGAGCGATGTACTCAGCAGCTGTAGTTGCCTCTGGATCGATAAATCGCCTGGAACGCAGGTAGCGCAAGGACCCTGGCCCTGCAACAGACCGAGACCGGAAAAATTCTAGTCGCGCTGCCATAGTGCTAGACTTCAAAAGAGCCATTCGTTCTGCCTGCAGGCAGTCAAGGTATGTCTTTGCTTTCGAACAGAGCACACTGGAACGTCGAGCTATGCGTATCTTCTTTGTCAGAACAGTTAGTTGGTTGGTACGCTGGCGAGCCTTCGACCGACCCATTGCTGTGAAGAGCAGACGCAGATCTTTCTTGATCTTGGACCAACCCTCGAATGTCGTCTCTGTTCCAAGTAGTCTTTCAGACAAGAATTCGTTCACTGTCGTTATCGTATCTTCGTCGCATAAAGCAGCGTGAGACAATCTCCACGGTCGATGAATTCGCTCTGCTCTTTGAGGTACACGTAGCGTCATCACGACGGCTCGGTGATCTGACACATACCTTCCACTTTGGGAAACCTCGAATACATCACACCTCCGCACATAGCTTGTGTATTCTTGTGGTACGTAAAATCGATCCAAGCGCGAGCTGCTTTGTCCTCGGTGCCAGGTGTACACGAATTCGTTACCGCGTGTTAGTTCCCACGCGTCTTGTAATTGGAATTGCTGTACAATTCTGAGTAACACTCGACCATTCCACACCGGTCGTCCAGCACCAGGCCCTCGGACATCTCTCACACCGTTCAAGACGCAGTTGAAGTCTCCCACAAGAAATGTAGAAGATGGGCTTAACAGGTGAACATCAAGATCAGCGAAAAATGCATTGGTGGAGTTCGTCTGAGCAGGGGCATACACATTAACTATGCGAAGTCTGTTCCCCGCAATGTTTATGTCCACAGCGATGACGCGGCCCTCACTGTCTGGAGTCGAGAAAGCGCCAGATAACAAAGCTCGGCGAAAAATAATCACTGCCACACCAGTAAAGCGAGTGGATGCTAGGCTAAAAAAAACAGTTCACGCGGAAACGTTGTCTAAACGATTCTACTTCTTGCACCGTGGTAAAATTAGTTTCTTGCAAAAGCAGAATGTCTACTCTGGCAGCTGCGGCGAAATTAATTACTTCTGCTTGCTTATCGGGATTTCGAAATCCCTGTACGTTGAGAGCGCATACTCGCAAATCCATTGTTAGAAAGAGGAGTACGAGCTGCACAGCAAGTCGCCAGTTGTTATGACCCATATTACGAATACTTTAGTCAGACGAGGTGTCGGAATCTCCAAATAGATCTCGCTTCAGTTCGCGATGTAAGTCGCTCGCCAGCTTGGCTCTCTTCTTTGTTGGAACAGAGCCTTCGCTCGACGTCGTTGTAGCATGTTGGTGTTTCCCTGATGTAGTTAGGTCATTGCTTGTAGAACTCTCGCTGTCGCTTATCAAGTGTGTCCCAGCATTCATGTGCTGTGTTGAAGATGGCTGATGTGTCGCAGCATCACTCTTCACATCAGAAGTTGCGGAGTAGCTGTCGCTTCCCACCTCTGTGTCTTCATCCATGGATGATGGAGATGCATCTTGGGTCGCTTCAGGCTTAGCGTAGCAAGTAATATTGGACGGCACGGTCTCACTCGGAGGGGATTCCGCACCATTCAGCAGTTGCTCACGTGGCATATTATCGCAAGAAAAGCTTTCACGTTCATTCATTGGGACGTCGCCTTGTTGGTCAGTTTGGAGAGTTGGTACCACAGTGGTGACTTCGCTGGTAGGCCCAAGCGGAGCTGGGTCAACGTTTGCTGTCGTGGGCGTCGGTTTTGGTGGTCGGATAATGTCAGCGAACGTGCGCTTGCGGATACAATCAGCCGTAGCGTGGTTGCCTTTGCATCGATGACACTGCGAGGTGCATTCTTCTGCTTGGCGGCAAAATCTTGAGCAACGTGAACACGGCGTAGTACAGGCGGCCCGGTAGTGACCTTCGCGCTTGCACTTGCTGCAAACACGGCGCACTCCTGGATAGTCGCAGGTGACACGGTGACCAAGAACCCTAATGAAGTTTGGGACTTGGTTATTTTCGTTCATTTGCATACATGCAACTCTGTGTCCATTTTTGATCGTTGGCCTGTCTTTGGAATACATCTTCTCCAACTTTTCGACTTTTCCAAACGGAGCGAGGGCACGAAGGAGGTATTCATCCGGGACGTACGGGGGTAGATACATACATGTCACACGAATAACGTGCGGCGCTACTGGCTTCACGGGGACCCGCGTTTCGCCAAATACGAGGCCACCCACCTTGAGAAGCTTATGGTAGGCGGCAGTTGTGTACAACGTACCGAGAAACGATGTACCACCTTGGTACTGGACGGTATCTAGGCCATCTAGCCCAACAACGTCGGTGATAGCATCCATGACGTCAGCATATGATGCTTCAACAGGAGCCTCTACAGTGAAGCAGATGTCTTTCGTGGGGGTGAAGTCCTTAGGCATGGTGAGCCCGCTGAAGACTCCAACAGCCCCCGGTGACTCGAATTAACAGGGTCCCGGGGACTTCTGTGTGCTCAAGAAAGTAGTTAGGCCTAACGCGGGAGCTCGAAGAAACAACGTTCTCGCTTCTCAATGACGATGACGAAGCGAAAACAGATTCCTTTCGAAGCAAAAACAGATACTATATATTTCGTGTCTTACGAGGTTCCGCATATTCGAGAGCCCTGCTCGTCTCGGAATGAAAATGGTGGAGGTGACGTGTCTTAGGTTATTTCGCTCAAGCTTACAAACAGGGCTCCAGTGAGCAATTGATTCGAATAGTAACTCGACATCAACGTAGCGAATGTGTTTTGTACTTGCTTTTGGCGCGGGACACCAAGTAAGTCGATGGAAAGCCAGTGTCAGCATCATCTCGCTGCTGTCGGTCAACATCAAGCCGACATTGCCAACTTCAAAGTGATGTCGGTCGCAAGTTGGCATTGTTGGCTACATGTCGCTGATATCGGTCAACACTGTGCCGACATTGCCAACTTCAACGTGATATCGGTCGCAAGTTGGCTGTGTCGGCTAGACGTCGCGTTTTTCCATCAACATCGAGCCAGCATTGCCAACTTCTGTCGTACATCGGTCACAAGTTGGTAGTATCGGGGATATGTTGGGCCGATATGCCCAACTTGCTGCCGATATCAGCCCGATGTCGTGTGTTGCCTGGGTAGGTACTCATCCGGTTCCTGGGAAGCATAGACGCTCACAAACACTTGGATTGTTTTCCTGCGCAGTAGTGTATGTCACGGGGTCAAGTATTGAGCACTCCGATCATCAACTTGCCTAAACCAGTGGTCCTGAGGCTCGTTCTGTTGCACTAACGCAGCTGCGGCACGTACATCACTAGAGACTTGCAGAGGAATCGGGTCCGTCGAGTATGGGTCGTCATCAAACATGTGTTCATCACATGAGCTATTACTAAAGGCATTTGAACAACACTATTCGCGACTTTCGCGTTCCGAGTCCGACATCTCCGTATGTGCCTTCGCCCCTTCGCCTCGCTGACCTTGCTCATGCAAGCAAGCTGCCAGCCGTGGGGACGCCTCTGGCTCGCCGCCTTATTGGTCAGACTCCTTATGACGTTGCTAAAGACTCTCAGCAGGGAATTCCGCTTGACGCCCGCATCCGTCGTCTGCTGTAGCGCCGCTTACGCACGACTTATGCAAAAAGTATTCGGTCGATCTCGATGGGGCTTTCGGAGTCAGGATCAGTGAAGGACGGGGAATCGCATTTCACTGTGGTTTCGGAATCGATCTGCGGTCGATGCGACTGTCCCTTTAAATAGAGCACAATATGATACACCTCAGAAGTATACCTACACTTCTGTGCTTTACTTTTTTTTCAACCTGCTATTCCAATGTATACTGTATTCTCCCATCTATATTAGTTTAAAAATCCCAAATTTGCATCATGTCCTGTAATAGACAGGTTAGCTTAAATGAATGAATCGATTGAGTTTGATTTGGTATTTTCTGGCACAAATATTGAATGGATGAAGATCCCAACCAATGTAAGCACCAGAGCGTCAAAGCGAACTGGAACCGAAACTGAAAACCGGAATTAACTGTAATTTTTAGCTCGAACTCAACCGGAACTGAACCGTAATTACTAGCGCCAACTTAGAGGTGTACCGGAACGGAACCGATATAGAAAGCATCGGTTACCGGTTCGGGACACCGGTTTGGCTCGGGTTGGGGTGTGGTGGGGGTGATGTGGGGATTATTGCGGTCTGCCTGCCGAGGTTGACGGCACGTTGCTCGCGGAGGGGATAAAAGGGGGTCCCGTTTGTCAGAAAACAGAAATAAATGGATAAAAAAACGTAGCTAAGAGAGCTTGCATCATTTATAGTGGTTACCTATAATTTTGTACACTCTTTGAAGTATCTTTGAGATGCCACTGGAGGATATCCCCCTGAGGTTGGCCTTCCTAATTTATCATGGAAACGCACATGTTTTTGGTGTTTCGTTCTTGGATCAAACATTTCTTCTGAAAAATTATTTTCCAAATAATCATACCAAACTATACTGTCATTGGTAATTTATGTTATTGGTATCTTATCTTCCCAAAAGTTTGATTCACATCTTTGTGATAAAAGAAGCCTTTCTGGCTCGATCTAACGTTTCACAGAATGGTGCCACCAGCACCAGTTAACTCAACAGTCGTCGTCATCGCGTACCGCGAGGAGAGCAGCAGTGAAGAAGATTTTTATTCTAAACGCATCCGCCACACCAGCAAAGTTGGATGACTGGCACTGATGGCATGTAGCACAGCAAGATTTGAAATTCGCTTAGCGGTGATCGCCGCGGTAACAGTAAATTGAACCCGTAACGACTCTTCCCTTTGTCCCATCCTATACAGTTGGCAATACGAAACGACTCTTCCCTCTGTTTTCAGGTCGAGAGTAGTACTATTTTTTGAAATGTGATGTGGGCAAGCTTTCGCATGTCCCATCCTACATTTGGCAATAGGGAGAACTCTTCCGGGTAATAGGGCAATAGGGAGGACAAATGGAGTTTGCACACTCAGGGCCTCTCTCCCAAAATAAACTCTTCGAAGTGTCCCGGCATCGATGGCCTGCCAGTCGAGTTCTACAAACGTTTTCGGAGGGTAATTGGCGGTGCTTTAACTGGTATATGTAGTCAATGTACGGTGCAGAGTGGCGTAGTTGTCCTTCTCTGCAAGGACGCGTCAAGAAAGAAGGACCCATAACACTTTTGACTTGCGATTACAAAATTCTAGCCAAGGCGCTTCTCCAACGTGTTTCGCCGCAGTTGAAGAATGTCTTGCACCCATGTCAAGCCTGTTCGGTCAATGGCAGGCCATCGCTCCCCCACAGGATGACGATTCGTGACGCCATCCAGTGGTGAAACCTGTGGGAATATTTATCCCACTCGCGGGTCCAACTGTCCATTCTGCCGCTGAAGAAGGACAGAAGCAACCAAAGAATAAACAAACAGACAACAGTTTATTACCATACCGGATCCAACCCAGCCCACCGTTCTCTGACCAAACCAACGCCCGGAGCAGCTGTCTGCGTGCCAAGCCAGATAGGCCCAGGGAAGCCTCTCTCTCCGTGCTGCATGCAGAACTTCGCTTTTATACCAAAAGTTACATGACATCACAACCACGTGTGCGCACCACCCACACCACGTTCCGAGAAGGCATACATGATTATGTTATCTCAATCTGAGAGCGATGCAGCGGCAGTACAGAAAACACGATAACAGTTCTCGCTTCTTAAGTTAGATAACATTCGAGATAGCCTGTTCCCTACAAACCTGACACAGCTAACAGCGGTGTTAGCCTCGTTCGACCAGGCAAAAGCTTTTGACAGAGTGCGTCATTCGTATCTGTTTTCCATGCTTACAGCTTAGGGTTTCCATGAAGCGTGGGTTCGCTTTGTTGAAGTGTTGTGCTTTTGTGCGAAAAGCCTGGTCTCCGTTGCTGGTGGTCTATCGCGTCCGATTGGGATTACGCGCGGTGTACGGCACTGCTGTCCCCTTTCTCCCGTATTGTACGCTGTTACAATGAACCTGCTCCTGGTTCGTTTAAGCTCCGTCCCTTTCCTTCTTAGTTTGCCCGATGGTCGCCTCCCTCCTGTTTTCGCACATGCAGATGATATCTATGCCATGCTACCAGGGGAAGCTTGTCTTGAACCTATGCTGAAGGCTTTTGACGATTACGGTAAAGTGTCTGGCGCACAACTCAACAGGTCTAAGAGCGGTGCCCTCTACATTAATGCGGAACCTTCCCGCCTTGCCCCGTACGGCGTATCCTCAAAAACTCAAGTCAAAATCCTCGGCGTTGTCTTCGATTGTAGTGAGGTCTCTCCTGTAAACTGGCCTAGAATGCTTAAACTTTCCTCCGCTGTTCTCTGTGTACTCAAATCTGTAGACCTGCCCCTCATTTTCCGTGCCCACTTACTGGACACTTGGTACTACAGCCGTCTGTGGTTCCTCGCCGCTGTATGCATGCCACCTGCAGTCATTCGAGTCGCCATAACTCGCAACGCATTCCGTTTCCTGTGGGCTCGTTCAGTTGAATGGGTCAGGAGGTCACAGCTGTATCACACGCGTGATCGGGGCGGTTTGGGCGCTTCGGCTATCACGGAGTGATGTCTAGCACTACAGATCCGTACTCTCTTTCAGGCGCTTCACAGTCCTAATCATCCAGTGTGCGCTTTGGTGCACCATTTCATCGGTCATGCCGTCCGGTGGTTCACCGATATCACTGACAGCCGTCCGAGAGCAGAAGTTCCTTCCCCACTTCTTCCTTCCCCCTTCACAGCTTGTATAGCTGCCGTCAGACGCGTGCGCCAGATGTCCCCGGACGCCAGATCTTTGGGAAGCCAGAGATTTCTATGCCACACTCATGGAGGCGCTGCTGGTACCCTCCCTGCCTGGTGCCGTGAGTGGTCCTTCCGGGAGCTCCTGGCGACGTACGACGGCTGGATGATTGGACGCTGGTCGAGCGAGTCTCCAGTGGAAGCCACCTCATGGTGTCCTGCTGCTCCGTGAACGTTTACACCGCTTCCATATTTGTCGCACGAATCACTGCCCGCCTTGTGGCATCTCGGAGTCGCCAGAGCCCTGCTTCCTTCAGTGCCAGATTCCGCTGCCCCTGTGTAGCCGAGTGGCGGATGTGTTTCATCTTCCAATAGTCGAATGGGCCACTGTAAGGTTCACAGAACCGTTGCCGGTTGCTGCAAGGGATCGGAAACATTTGGTGTGCTTGATTGCGGAAATAAATTTCCAAAATTAGGTACGCCGGTGCCGGTTAGCCTTCGGTGGCCCCGACTGTGGGAGCGTAGGCCTGTTTGATGCAGTCCGTACTGGACTTCGGGCGCTGATCACCAGTGAACAGGTAGTGGTCGGCCCAGTCGCGTGTTCCCGTCGCTGGCTCTGCTCCACTCGCCTCTTTCGCTATGATCAGGGTGAGTGGCACATTCTGTTCTAGCAAGTTTGCAAGACTTCTACAGCCCTCAGTTGCGGCTCTCCCGTTGATCATGGATTGTTCGCATGGTATCACCCGTACAAACAACAAAATCGCTTAGGAGCGTTGTTATCCTAACTTTCGGTATATTGCACTTCTAGTGTAAAGGACCCTACCTCCATAGATACCTCTCCTGCTTGATGACAATACAATGCACTCGTCTAACAAGTTAACAATACAAATGTTTCGCTTAGCTCCTGTCTGAATTGCTTCAAGACTTTATCTCCTCGAAGAATAGAAGAAAGATAGAAACTTTCCTAACATCTCTCGCTTCCTTAAAGGGGCCGCATCCAGGCCACCGAACATTTCACAGATAATGGGACCCCATGTAAGGATACTGGTCACAATACCCAAATTTACATTTCTTTCGGCTCGTGCTCTTTCGGCTCCATATAACTCCTTTCAAAGATGAGTAACCAGCGCGCCTCTCTCCATCACGGGTAAGTCACATGGCTGCATAGCCTTTTGCCGTGCAATCGCGAGACCGAGCTCAAAACATAGATAACCATTAGCAATTTTGAGACAAAGAGCCTAGCCCTCGGGGTCTTTGTAGATTTCCTAAAAGCATTGCACTGCATGAATCATAATGTATTGGCCAAGAAACTAGACTATTCCACTAAATCTAATACTATTCTTACCTAAGCTTGCGTGAGCAGGCAAGTTGTAATAAACATCCCGTCTAATCTTGCACGTGTCAAATAAGTGGTTCCACAAGGCAGCGCATTAGGCCCTTTACTTTTTAATAGATGCATGATGACATAGTCGACACCACCGATTCGAACTGCCATCACTAGGCACGCGTTCCTAACATGATCATAGGCAGAATATTTCACACAATTGTGCCACCACGCACTATCAGTCAGAGAAATCATAAGGAGAGGCTAGAAGCAAAGGTGGCGCTGGCTCTGCGTCGAAACGAGGGATGCTCCATATTGTGGCGGTCAGTGTTGCCATGTGCCAGCGCTGTCTGAGCGCTGTCCTTGGCAGCTCCGTTTCAATGGTGAATATTGTTACTGTAATAAATTTACGAGGAAACAAATGTGCATTAAGCATAAAATAAACATGAAGTAAGTAATACCGCGCCCTTCCCGTGCTATAATCACCTGTTCTAGAAAGAAAAGGCGACCTTGAGTGCAAGGAGAAACTAGTAGAGTTTCGGTTCCGGAGTTGCCGGCAGCCGGCCACGGTTATCGGCTAAAGCTAATTACTCGGAGTGCGACTTTGACGCTCGCTGCATCACAAGAAACAATGCGGCTGAAACAACTGACCAGACATCCTTGACTAGAACGTCATAACATGTCGAATTAGGGGAAACTCCGACGGAGTAATGAAACGATTGAAAGACTGGTTTGACCCTGGCGATGGCAATCCTGGCGGTCCCTCCTTTGTGGGACTGCCGCCACAGCCGAAAAATATTCGTCTCTCCCGGAAGAGCCTCGTAAGCACACAAACAAACATACCGCCTCAGGCGCATTCTGTCGTCGTTAAAGACCTGGGGTCCTGACGCCATAGAAATCATAAGGATGATTTCTCCTTTTGATCTCTATGCCTGACACTCTTATTCTTATTCATAGGCGATGACAATTGTTGAGCTGCCATAGGTCTTACTTCTGTCAATATTGCAGGTTTCCCCACCATGACCCCATACTTTTGAGACAGTGGCTTCAAAGCGTATCTGGGAAGTCTTTTCACCCTTCTCAGACTCAAAGGATATGTCCCAAACACTTCGAGCCCGCATGCTTTTACTTTAGCCACAACCAGAAATGACTGAAGCCAGGTGGTATCCCCACTATTTTCTCCTCGAAACAGGACAGCAGCACGGTATTATATTAATTTCATTTTGTAATGCAGAGAATTCAACACACATTTTCAGGGTATTGGCAGCGTTTGCAACTGGTCGGGGGTCCATGATGTATGCTTGAAGGACACTTGAACAAGATGTGGTACATTACAATTTATTTCCTATGCAAAAAGTGGTATGGCATTTGAATAACAGGACAGATAAAAGCAATCTTCGAGCAAGAATGAGGTCGTGTACACACACGATTCCTGTCAAGAAAATACTAGTTACTTCCATTTGTTTTCTTACCTACTTACATAATTACATCTTGTCACCTCTGGCAGGAGTAGGCAGTAACAATCAAGATTTGTATTATAGTACAAGTAAGTAACAGTTCCACAAAAGTACTAATGTCAGAGATATGCAAAAGCTATGACCGAGGTGTGTAACTAACGTGCAGGTTCAAAATCAATACCTTAATTTCGAACATTATACAGTGAATGCTCTTTTAGTCAAACGTCACATTAGCTTAAAGGGTCTCTGACCAGAAGCTAGAGAGCCTTTTCCGCAGTGGCTACCGATAGAATACACAAAAGCAACTTCATATACGAAAATTCGTGCCTCAACACCTCGTAGTTTTCATAAACTCGAATTTTGAACATCGCGGTTCACGCCGACGCTGGCACACCTAGCGTCAAACCAAGAAAACGTACGCATATATAGAAAACTCATCTGGTCATCCCGCCGGGATGACGTCAATCGCCCATGCAATCAGCGCGCAGAATGCCGTCACGTGATCGAGCACTACAACAACAACTTTCAGCAAGAACCAACATTTTTACGTCGATATACTGTCGTCACAATGTCTGGAAATAAAAAGTATGTATATACTTCGATATCTACGACCTGTTTTGTAACTGCGATAATCCAATTAGCGACTTCCGTGGAAAGAGGAGCTACGAGGCTACGAGCTACGACGACTTTCGGGATCCAGCGCGCAATTTCACTGCGTTAGCGTGGTGTGTGTATTTCCAAGTTTTCTTTGGTTATATCTTTTGGAACAACGACCAATTTATCGAGGTACAGCCCTTACTTCGTTTGACGTGTCTCGGTTGTGTCGTCAAAGCTAGATTATTCGGCAGGCATTCAGTTCCGTACGATACTGCGCGTTCAACCGCAGCGGTAGGTATGGTTGGCAGCGGATTTTGCCAATCGTATTTGAAGAATGCAGACCATGAGACGGACCCCTCAGTTTGAGTACAAATAACCTCCAGCTACAGCAGTCCGCAGTGCTTTCCTTGAATCTATCTTCCAAGACTGTTGCATCTGGACGTGACGAGGTTAGTGTCTTCTGTATAATTTATACAGTGATTACTCTCCTTGTGAGAATTACGTTG
Organism: Ornithodoros turicata; assembly: GCF_037126465.1. Classification (NCBI taxonomy): domain Eukaryota; kingdom Metazoa; phylum Arthropoda; class Arachnida; order Ixodida; family Argasidae; genus Ornithodoros; species Ornithodoros turicata. The sequence continues at coordinate 982,687 of NW_026999351.1, read as the reverse complement.
TCGCATGCAGATGTTAGGAGACCACTTACGCAACAAAGCAAAATATGGATTTAAGAAAATTGAAGTTTACGCACTAAATCAAAAGATTACTGTACAATTCCGAGTGTTGTTGAATGCAGCCATGCCAATTGCAACATTCATGCAGCATAGCAGTATGCAGCCATGCAGTAAGCAACATTCACAGTACGTAAAATGAAGCTGTGTATTCCGCATCTAGATGTAACATGTAACATGTTACATCTAGATGTAAGATGTGGAACCAAATGTGGGAAATACAAGGCAGGGATCAGGTACAAGTTTTCTTCTGTTTGTTTTCCTTATAATATGCAGCATACTGCACATAGTAAAGAAGGGTTCTGGATTCTAAACCAACGCAGTTGAAATCCTTAGTTTACCCCAAGCTGTACTATTGTTGTCTAATCTGGGGAAACACCACAGAGGGCAACTACGATAAAATTGCAGTGCACAAAAAAAAGAAAGAAAGAAAGCCTAGTATACGACAACCGTGTCTACAGGTTGTCTACAGGTGCAATGTGCTGGACCCTCGTTGCAAAGAGGCCCACCAAGGGTGCCACTACAATCCATCCATCCAGCCCCTCAACTCCTTCAACACATCCAAAATTAAAATGGGATTTTTTTTTGTGTGTGTGAAAATGTGGACAGCTCGGTGCAGTTGTGTATTTTATTTATGTGGTTGTGATTTGCTGTATGCTCGTAGTAGTAATATCTCAGTTATCGCATTTTTATGGTTTTTTTTAACAATGTTAGGGTGATGACTTCATGGAAGTGGAGGAACAGGAGAGGAACACATCTTGCAATGGTAATGACAGTTGTCCGTCAGGTACGAGACCAATTTCTTTTATAAATGTGGCATATAGAGTGAAGTTGTTACTAACAAAAAGTTTTTTGTTCCCTTTAAAGGAATCTACAGGTGGTGAGCACGCGTAAGGACTTGACATATCTCAATACAACTTAGACCTGCCTGTTGCACATGAGATGTGTGACTCTACCTACACACACAAGCTTCTGCGGGTTCGATGCATGTATATTTTGAAACATGAAAGACAGAGTGCTAAAAATATATCTGAGGTGAAAAATTGAGCAGTTCACTGCAGTAATTCTATCGATTTATTTTCAGCATTTTGGGAAACATATAGTGATGGCAAGATTACCTGTGTTGCACTGCCAGACCATCTGCTATTGGAGTTCCATGTCCCAGTTATTATATATAATAGCTGTTTGAGGTTATTACATATTTATTATGCAAGTTTTGTGCCTGTGAGTTCCTGTAAATGTGCTCTGCAGTGATCATACTGGACAGAGAGCTATATGCCTGTATAATAACAGTGACTAATGTTCTTCTGGCCATAAACCTATTCCTAGGTTACATCTGCACCCTTGGAAGTCACTGGAGAGGCATGTTCGCCTAGCTCAATTGGTAAGGGCCCTGGATCGGTAATGCAGAAGATGTGGGTTCAAGTCCTACTACTGGCTAACCTTTCCAGTGACTGCCTTCTTTCATCATTCATTTCTTAGGCACTTGATGCTTTGTATGTATTTGCCTTTTCTATGTGTTCCAGTCTCAGAACATCAACTGCCATGTTCAAAAGAACTGGAATTTGCCTCTGCAATCTGGAACCCTTCCCAACATCTCTTAATCGACAAAGTAGAATTTGTACAGAACCGCACGGTTTGTTGCTCGTGATTATCATCCTTTTTCCAGCGTCTCAGCCATTAAAGCCAAACTCTTTCTTACTCCTTTGATTACCAGATGAAAGGTATCAGGCCTGGCATTCTTTCATAAGTTATATTACAGTCACACTCCTCCCCACACCACTTACTGTCAATCCCCTCACAAGTTACTTCCAAGACTTGATGACTCGCACAAAGTACTTGCTCCACCTACACAAACAAAAAAATTCCTCTACTCTCCGCACCAGCTGATGGTGTCAAACTGGAATGACGTTCCTGCCCACATAGCATCAGAACAAAATGTATCGTCATTTATTTCCAAGTGCTATGATCGTTTTCAGATCGAATGAATTTCTTTGTGGTGAGTGAACGAATTTTGTGTACATCATTTTGGTATTTGTCTTTTTTGGATAAAAAACCTCTCGCATTTATGTAAATCCCTTCACAAGGGTCTTTAAGTAAACAAATGAAATGAAGAACTTTGTGATACTTTCATAATTGGAGCATTTTTAATGCATATTTTTAAACAGTGGCTGCTAAAAATGTGTCAGACACTGTTACAAAGGCTGCCGTCTGTATCAGGTGAATCATGATTTTTCCGAGAAGCCGAATAATGTATAACGCTGCATGACATATGCTATTTTGGAGCAGTCTCTGAAGACATATTATGAAGATATTATCTGAGTGCCACAATAAACTACATGAACCACATTTCATGTTACATTATCTTTGACTAAAACATGCGTATTTGAGTATTCGAGCAGCCCAAGATGCAAAGCTTGGTTCCTCAAGGTCTACATCCTACTCGAACTGGGTGTGCACTTTGCACACAAAAGGAAGATTGAGAATGAAAAAATGGCTAGGAAGCAAGCGAACCGGGGTTTTACATCATGCATGGAAGATTGAGGTTTTCGATAGTCAACTTCTGTAGTGAGCACTTCTAGAGGACTGAGAGCAGGAACCGAGGTCACACACAGGGTAACCTGCATAACAGTCTGATTTACTTCCACATAACGATCATTAAAATACTTCAGGTGCCTAAGCAATACTATTTGGGTGCTATCAGACAGTAAGAGTTCGAACAACACTTACGACATTGACTGAATGGGTGGACAAAAGGATGCGTCAGAACAGGGTTGGATTTGTGTCTGTGGTGGAATTGAGAGCCCAATGTAATTCTTACCAGGCGGAGCGGGCTGATGAGATGGTGCTTTGTGTCAGGGGTCAGCACAGTGGTTTATCCAGAATCCCAAGCATGGAGGAGTGTTGAAAAAAGTTCGGGGGGAGGGGAGGGGGTCATTATTATAGTTGCATCATTTGTCTACAGCTGAAATTGCAAGGGCACCCCCTGTAGGGGGTACTTCCACCTAGTATCTTGGGTATTTAAAGCATGTAGTAGTTACTATGGGAAAGGCTTTGCGTATCCTGTTCACCGCGCAGACTGGTATAACGATTCTCTTGTTTTTTTCAAGTTTGTGCAACATCCATCTCACGAACTGTTGGTATGTAGTGTACGTATCTATTTGCTGTATGAGACACGCAAGCTTTGAACAAAGCTAAAGCTAGTAGCTAGTAGGACGCCGAGTATTAATTCAGCTGCACTCTTTCTGAATAAGTGACGAACAATAACAAAAAGTTCAGAAAAACTATTTTGTATTGAAACCAACCAGCATGATTGTACATGAGACACGTACGCTTCTTACTTGTGAATATGAGCGCTAGGTTCGTGCCGCCCTCGAAGTTCTAAATATGCTACTTTAAGAGCAGCTCCTTGCAACATAAGCACTCGACTTCTTTCGGCAATATTATGCAATGAACCACTCTGGCCCCTTTACACGGCGTCGTCAAACATGAAAGTTACACAAACTGTTCATGTGCTTCATCGTGATGGATGCTGAAAGCTCATCTAACAGTCTGTCGTTGGAACTTCCTCTTCATGCTGAAGTCGATTCGCGGCTCAACATTTCAAAAGCAAGGCCTCCAAACTCTGCTGCACGTAGCAGGTGCCTCTCAGCTGCTGAAAGGTAGCTGAAAAGCTGACTTGTCGACTCTCCGCTGTGCTTCCGCGTCCATATTGAAAAAGCCCCCAGCAATACGGAAGTTGCGGAAACCACCTGAACTTCCGGTGTGGACTTCCCACCAATAAACGTCGCGGGCGTTTGACGTCATACACATGGGAAAACCACTGCATAATAGCTAGAGTTTTGCGCTGATCGCCCGAGTTGAGGGCAGAAATCGAAACCGCTTTTCGGCTCCTTGTTTGAAATAGTTGGCGGCTCCGCAGAGACGAAACGTTTCAGTTGTAACTTGGAGGCACCATGTAGGTTCGTTATCCATACAAACAAAGACATTGATCAGGTTCTGGTCAGAGACCCTTTAAACTTATGGTCAACTCAAACACACCATGGTGCACAGGGATATTCGCTCTGTTGTAAAGTGCAGCCCACTAGTCGAATCACTGCTTTGATCAAACAAGAAGTGCTGGATACTGGCTGTTGCAGTTAGTAAGTGTTCACTGTAGCACACAGTAAGAAATAGGTATTACAGTGAATAAGCAAATACTGAAAACTGTTTAGTTATACTGTGGTACAAAGCTTTACTATTAATGCTTGGCTCCACACTCTGGCGATACCTTCTTCTGAAGGTGATTAAGCGCTTTCACTTGTTTGCGAGGCACGGTGCCACATTAATGTCATTCCAGAGCATATGACTGCAGTGTCCACAGCCTGTGAAATTAGGATTTTAAAAAATGTGAGAACGAGAGCGCGCAAGCAACAAATTTGAAAACACAGTCTCTACATGCGTATACGTGCAGTGAAATTCCTTCAAGTCAAAATGAATTGAGCAGAAGCCTGTTTTGGTTAATCACATTGTCATGAACAATGTAGCATAACTCTACCTTAATGTCCACTACATAGATCAAGAACATCTGTTGGACCACTACAGCTCTGAGCCCGAGCATATCACCTCACTGGTGAAAGTGATCATGAAGCGGTTCCAGCTGTTGAGGCTGCATGAGCTGTCCCGCAAGACAACGAAGAAATCGCAGAAGACCTACATCATGAGCAAGCTGACAAAACAAGTGCTCTTCATGAACCAGTGAGGCGGAGGTCACGACAAGACCAATAAACGAGTTCAACCAGTCATGTTCGTTACATGTGCAAATTCTCCTTTAATATTTAGGCGACAAGCGTCCTACGTTTCCTCAGAATTTTATCTACAACTATGATAGCACCTATCACCTTTAAGGCATCCCATTTTCCTGTGTCTGTATGTCTGTTTAGTGAAGAACGCCGAGCTCAATGGAGGTCACATATCAACCCAGATCACCGTTCATGCAGTTTTCAATATGACAGAGTAGCTTACAATATCTAAACTTCTTGCACAGACCAAGTTATACAGTGAAACCCCTTTACAACGAAGCTCAGGGGACAGCAAAAAAAATTCGCAGTAAAGGTATTTTCGTTAAAAAGGATGTCCATTATTGGACCTATAGGCTCCAGCGGGACCGCAAAAAAAATTTGTTGTAGTGGTATTTTCGTTAAAAAGGTGTTCGCTATAAAGGAGTTTGACTGTATCGGTAACACGCGCTGAAAATTTGAGCATTGACGTTCCATCCCCGTAAGAAATTACTCAGCGTAAGTGTTTACAGACATTATTTGTCATGCTAGCACAACCTGCGGTTCAAACAGGTGTACGAGACCTGACATAAAAGGCTAGCATGACGTTGCAGCGTACAATATTTGGAGAGGCACATCCGGGAGGCAGAAAAACGAATACGTACCTGCACCAGCTGCCATTTTTGTTTTTGTGGATTGGCTTGGTTATCTGGCGCTCATGCACTTCCGGTCGGCTTCTACATTACGGCAAGCCCGCGCTTTGCCGCTGAGGAGGAAAGTCCCTCCGTTCAACTCCTTTGCTCTCTCCCATTTTCCTCTTCAGGCCTTTGCTTCTAGCGTCTCCTTATGATTTCTATGCTACCAGCTAACTCATGCGTCGTCGTCGTCATCCCGTTCCGTTAGGATAGCAGCAGTGACGAACATTTTTATTCTAAACGCATCCGCCTCACCAGCAAAGTTGGATGACTGACGCTGATGATATGTAACAGTCGCTGTTGTGTTTGCGGTGATCGCCGCGGTAACTGTTACAAGGTCAACTTTCAAATCAGCATCGCTTGCGGTGCTGTTCCGGGAAGATCATTTCCTGAACTTTCAAATTTGGATCCGTCGTTGCCGGCTGGCTTTTGGTGGCCCAGACTTCGGAGACGCAGCTATATTTCAGGCTGTCTGGGCAGGGCTTCGTAGCCACATTGTCTGTGAGCAAGCACCGTATGGTCTTGTGAAGTGGTCTTCTGGAGTGCTCTCGCGGTTGGCTAGCGTCTACTCGTCTTTTCCGCCATGTTCAGTGTGAGTGGCAAATCACAGCCAGCTCGCTAGGACCGTACTGCACTCCGCAGCGGCTCTCCCGTGTTTGGATTCTTCGCTTGGTATGGTCAGTACGAAAAGCAAGCTCTCTTAGAGAGAGTTGTTATCTAGCTTGTAGGACTGTAACGTAATGTTAGTGTCAGTCCAAATGGGACTACCTCCATAGGAAGCTTTCCTGGTTGATGACAATAGAGTGTGGCAATTTTAGTTTTTCAGCCGTTTCGGGGATCCATCAGGTGGTTCGACGCAGACACCGAGGGATTGTGGATGTTGAGGTGGAACACTGCGTGTCCTCAACGTTTACGCCCCGTGCGCCGAGTTGAGCGCTCGGATTTTTTTCGCAGAATTGACACGTTTTGTTGTTGTTGTTTTTTTATGGAAATCGGAGCTTAATTTTTGCAGGAAATTTAAGTGTACGATAGACCGCCAGCACGGCCGGCAGGCGAACAGAGAGCTGGAGCGCCTGGTAAACTCAATTGGTTTGTTTGATACTTGGTCCCACGTGCATGGTAATGCGTTCACCTCGGTTAACACATGTGGCCACCACAGCTACACAGATTTTATGTCTCGCCAGGTTTGGAATACTTCATCTCTGGTTGTGCGACCCCACCTGCTGATCATCACGGCGTTCTTTTGTCCCTATCTGGCGTGCTCAATTTTCGATCTGGTTGCTGTTTTTGGCGTCTGAACGTGTCCTTGCTCGAGGATCCCGAAATTAAAAGTGATATGCAAGGTTGGCTATCGGAACAGTGTTCCGCACCCGATTTTGGGCCAGATCACTGGGAGGCTTTGAAGCAAGGAGCAGCACACCGTCTCCGGTCTTGGGGGAGACAGCGTGTACGTTAACATCGGCAGTGTAGAGATGGACTCAGGCAGGTATTGGCTATTCTTCGCCACCCTGGCTCTCGCAGCCATGATACTGCGTCTGAGATAGAGGATGTGCAAAGGCGCCTTGCGTCTCTTCGTATGCACTCTAGGCGCAAGTTCGTAGCGCAAAGAAACGTCGAGCGCTGGTGTCGGGAAGCTTATTGCTCCCGCATGCTATTGCGGCGCTATGTGGCAGGAAATCCGGGCTCGAGTATAGCCGAGCCCCGGTCAGCTGACGGCTCACTTCGAACCGAACCTGATGACATTCAAGCAGCGATGCGTGAGCATTGCGCGGCCCTTTAAGATGAGTCATCACCCGACGAGCCCGCTATCAGCCGGGAGTGCCCACTGCCGGAAGAGAGCATGTAGGCTCGGAGCCGCTCACGCTACAAGATATTCTAGCAGCTGTCTCAATGCCGAACGGAAAGTGTCCCGGCGTTGATGGCCTCCAAGTTGAGTTCTACAAACGTTTCTGGTGGGTAATCGGTAACTCCTTGACTCAGGTATTTAAGCTCTGCTTGTCCCGAGGGATGCTATGCTCTAGCATGCAGAGTGGGGTTTTTGTCCTCTTCTGCAAGGACCCGTCCAGAAAACGAGATCGGGATGCATACCAGCCTATCACTCTTTTGGCATGCGACTACAAAATCCTAGCCAAGACACTTCTTTTGCGTGTTTCGCCGCACTTAGAAAAGGTGCTACACCCGTGCCAGGCGTGTTCTGTCCCTCGCAGGTCGTCAAACCTCCACAGGATAGCGCTATGTGATACCATCCATTGGATGTGTTAGCGCACAGCAGCTGCAGTGGCTTCCTCCGATCAGTCGAAGGCATTCGGTCGTGTGCGCTACATGTACCTATTTTCAACACTGAGGGCATATAGTTTCCCCGATGGTTGGGTGCGCTTTGTTGAGGTGCTATACAAAGGCGCAAAAAGTGTCGTTTCCGTAGCTGGTGGTCTATCGTGTCCGTTTGACGTTACGTGTGGTGTCCGACAAGGATGCCCTCTATCCCCCGCCTTGTATGCCCTTGCCATCAACCCTCTCCTCGGGAGGCTGTGTTCTCTCTTAGTTATCCTGAGGCTACCTAATAGATGCGCACCGCCTGTGTTTGCGCACGCTGATGATGTCTCCGTCATACTACCGCGCGAGAGTTCCCTAGAGCCACTGTTGAAAGCGTAGAAAGCGTCGAAAACTATGGTACAGTTTCTCGGGCAAGATGGAACAGATCTAAAAGTGCCGCTCTTTTTTCTTTTTTCAAATGTTCAGCTAACCTGTGCTGCGCCGTTTAAAGTTCCTGTAAGTCCTCAGGTTAAAATCCTGGGAGTTGTTTTTGACAGTGCAGGGATCTCAGCTGTCAACTGGCCTCGAGTATTCAGCCGCTGTTGTGCTGTGCTGCGAGAGCTTATGTTTCGTTGACCTGCCGGTCACATTTCGGGAACGGCTGTTAGCAGCACGGTATTACACTCGCTTGTGGTTTTTAGCGGATGTTTCGTCCCCGCCAGAGGTAATACAAGCTGCTATCACACGACACGCGTTCCGTATTATGTGGGGCGGGTCCGTTGAATGGGTCTGTAGGTCTCAACTACACGGAAGCCGTGATCAGGGTGGCGTGGGAATACCAGCTGTGCCAGAAAGGTGCTTGGCGCTTCAATCGCGCATTCTCTTTGAGGCGCTCCGTGCGTCAGAGCACCCAGGCTGCGCATTAGTGCAGTATTTCCTAGGACACGCCGCCAGGTGGTGGAAGTACTGCCTGCTTATTTTTGTCCTTGTGTCTCTGTTGTGCGGCGCTTGCGTGTCCAATGCCAAGGTGAAGACTTCCTTGTAGTGCGTCCATGATTTCTACACAAAGAAGCCTAGAGAGCCTACAGAGAAATGCGACCGGGTCCCGCAGGGCCAGCAGTGCCAACGAAATTCGCCTGGCGGCGCTTCACTGGTGGCTGGCTTGATGCACGGCACGATAGTCCCCACTGGAAGCTGGTCTATGGTGTCCTCCCACTGCGTGAACGTTTGCACCATTTTCGGATATGTCGCACAAACGGTTGTCCGTCTTGTGGCATGTCTGAGACTGCAGAACATTGTTTTTTTTTGCGATGCCATATTCCACTTTTACTGTGGAGTAGGGTGGCGCAAATATTTCGACTCCCATCAGTTGATTAGGCCACCGCAAGTTACCTGGAGCCGTTGCCGGTCGTACGCGCAGAGCCGAAACAACTAGCATTGCTGATTTCGGAAATTTGGATGCGCTGGTGCCGGCTGGCCTTTGGTGGCCCAGATGTTGGGAGCATGGCTATTTTTCAGGCAGTGAGAGCCCATACTGCGTGCAAATATCATCCGTGAGCAGTCATTATTTGGGGTCTGTGGAGTGCTGTCGCCGCTGCCTTACACCGACTCCGCTCTTTGATCATGATCAAGATGAGTGGCATATCAAGTTCTAGTAAGCTCACTAGGACTGTACTCCCCCCCCCCCTGGTAGCGACTCTTCCGAAGTTTCAGGATTGTTCCCAGGGTACGCCACGCACAAACAGCAGTCTCAGTTTGGAGCGCTGTTATCTGGTATGTGAGATAGAGTTCGTGTAAAGGGGCTACCTTCATAGGTAGTTATCTTGCTTGATGACAATACACACTGTTGTTGACAGTAAGGTATTATGAGTCTTGTTTGCTAATCATGTTGTAGAGGCACAGAAACCTCCCTAATACCGACGCTCGTGGGACTAACAGTTTAGTTCGCAAAACGGAGGTGTCCGCATGTGAGAGATGCAGACATTAGGGCACTTAGTTTACGTCAGGAGTTGTATAAATATTAGCCTGAATTTGCAACATTTTTTTTTTCTAAAACCAGGGGCAGAAATCTGGTAAATAAACATGTGCTCTAAATTCATGTGAATTCGGATGGAAAAACTTCCAATACGCTAAATGCTCAATTCGGGGAGAAATTGGGCTCAGCTACTCAGAAACTAGCTCTACAAGTTCAGTACAAATGCTGATGTAACCTCTGCCAAACAATCCATAACTTAAAAACCCGAGACTAGGGCACAAAAAAAAAAAAAAACAACACAGACAAGGTCTTGTTGTCGTTTAAAATTTTGTTTAAATTTAAGGCCGTCAAAGCTTGATGTTGCCGCTTGCATTTTCAAAGTTTCCTCCGCTTTGAATGACCCTGAAAAATCCTCGGCCTTTTCTGAGCAAGCTATGAGACGGTTGTCCCAATGTGTTGATTCAAGCTTTCCTGCAACGAAACGAAGTACCCAAGTAAGTTGCCCATAAGAACCATTCAAAATGAACTTCGGATGCAAGGATTATATCTATTGCAAACGGACGAATCGTCAAAGTTTGCTGTCGTTCCTGTGAGCCTTTTTGAACCTAAAAAGACGGATGCAGTTGCGAAATTGCTTAAGCCGTTCCCGGGCAATTTGCAGAAATGAAAACTGGCGATTTGTTCAATGCTCATGGAAAACGATATGAGTGCTATCTGTAAGGCTATACATTCCGCTTCCCGTTCGACCCTTTCGATCAAGTTTTTGTTGAAAGATCACAAGGTTGATATGCCTCTGAGAATTGTCGTAAGTGAGAACCACACTTGGCAAAATGTTGTATCTTCTTTCATTAAGAACTGTCTCTCCTCAATTTACGAACCTAGCCCACTTGTCTTGAAAAATTCCGAGAGTCTTCTTGAGGCCCTGGCATTTTTTCATAGTAAAAAATGCCACGCATTGTCCTTGGATATTAAGGATCTGTATTATTCTCTCCGAGCTGATACTCTGTTCAACCGTGTAAGAGATTTGTTAGAGTGTCACCTGGTGCGCTTCCAGTCAAAAGCTGGTATTTCTGCCTCGGATTTTCTTCCAGTTCTAGAAGTGTATCTTAAATCAACTGCTATAAGTATTGATGGAGAATTGTTTACCCAAAAGACTGGCATCTGTATTGGTGCTGCCATTGCACCGGTTTTGTCAGAAATTTGCCTGCGTACTGTTGATACTGCTGTCATGTCATTTATTTCAACTGTTGCCACTGCCTATCTTCTTGTAAGAAGGTTTGTCGATGATTTGTTGCTGTTGTCAAACGAAGAGTCCATCATTTCTGACTGTGAACGTGTTATCAGGTCTGTCGCTCCCGAACTAGAATTTACTGTTGAGTGCCCCATGAATGGCGAGCTACAATTTTTGGATGTACGACTTTTGTTCAGCCATTACCTTTGCTGGAACTATGGCAAATTAGTTCCTAAACCTATCCTGTCTACTAATAGCTGCCGTTCAAAAACTGTCAAGTTCGGAGTCATCGCCGTGTTACTGTCAAATGCTGTGAAAAAGTCTTGTGTTCACCAGTTCATTCTTCTCTGTGCCACCAACTGTCTCGGTTGAGGGACGCGGGCTACTCCCATTGTATGATTTTTCGTGGTCTAATGACGCTTGGAAACAAGTTTTCCGTTGCCCTAAAAGAAAAGAATGTTACTGGCCATCGTGTCATAATTCCGTATTTTCATCAAATTTCTCATAACCTGCTTTTTGTTGCGAAGAAATTTGATGTGAACCTTGTATTTAGAAATGACTTTCGTTTAGACTTGTTGACACCCTTTGAAAAAGTTGAAAGTTGAAACTTCGTGTAAAACCCACAGAACTGTGTATGTGAACTGTCGTTCTAATATTGTATATCAGATACCTCTGGAATGTGTTTTTTGTTATATCGGGCAAAGTAAACGCTGCCTAAATGATCGCTTGCTCGAGCATGCCCTCAAAGTAAAAACATAACGATTGTTCTTCCGAATTGGTAAAACACCTACAAGTCTGTAGAGGTTGTGCGCCCAGATGGCATGAAACCTTTGTAATGTCCAGTGAAACTGACCTTAACAAAAGGCCTATGAAGGAAAAGCTGTTCATTATCTCTGCTGGGAACTGTGTCAGCAAGCCTTCCCTGACCTTGCCTATGGTTTTGGGGATGTTCTTACGTTCTCCTCACCCCTCCTTCTCACCCACTTGAACCCCTTATATGTTTGTGCTGTTAAGTAAACTTTCACCTGTGTTTGAGACCTTGTCTGTGTTGTCGTTTTTTGTCCCCTAGTCTCGGGTTTTTGAGTTATGGATCTATACCACCAGCTCCCTTGCTACCTCTCTGTCCTCTCCCAAACAAGTTAGTGTGCATTCGTACAGATGTCTCAGTGAGGACAATTTGGGGGGGGGGGGGGTAAAAATCGGGTTTCACCGTAAAAAGGCAACCTTGAATTGGCGGAAGAATCCGGTTAAACCGGACCTTATGCAAAATAGTTCAAATTAGCCTTGTTAGAGAGGGGCGAAAAAGTGCCCAAAATGTGACTGCCTTCTCCATGAGGGATATACCATGGTCTGTCCATAGCAAGTCACCATGCTAACTCAAACTGTTTTGTTATAGCTGCTCCTGTGTGCCAAAATCACTTGCCATATGTATGTTTCTGTCATGTGCAATTTATAATATATAATATATAACAAACTGGCAGGTATGAGTCTTACTGATTGCATTTCGTATTGTACTCTGGATTCCAAAAATTAATTTTGAACCTGTGATATCATGAGTACCCGTGTAAGCTGCCTCTGCCTGCTTTCCTGCCCTCACCAACAGAGGAGCCTTGATCAGTGCAACGTATCGTGTCAATATCTCTCGGTCCACATTCAGTTTCTGAGGGTCGAAAAGTCTAGGTACATGTGTGGAGCCTTCATTTGCCCTGTTTGTGCGGGCTCCAGCATTCGCAGCCAAAACGTCGGGGTGGCGGGCAACAGACATGTACAATACGATATGGTATACAAACAAAATGCAACAATTGTTTGTATCTTGGCTGAAGTACACAGTGTACGGCATTCCAATTGGCAAATTGTAGGCATTGCAATAGCTCGTGCTACATCAGCCTGTTCTTCGAGTCTATAGGTACTTCATGCGATGTATTCAAAAACAACGAAGGATTGTGTGTTCATTATTTTATTTCGTTGATACTCACTATGTGTATAAGTTCCAGATTCACCTTGGGAATGACAGTTTTGTTCCTGAGAACCTCATGTGCGTACAGCGGGGCACAATCAATAACAAGTTAGTCAACGATTTGATGCAGCATTTCTGGACACAAGATGTAATGGCGACAAGTTGCATTTCGGAGCAGCCGTACCGGAGAGCAGGCATTCATGCGCTCGTCACAGGCAACACCAGAGTAAGCTGGATTTCATTACATAAGTAAGATCATGCTGCAGTTATTTTCTATCATTCAATGAACGTTTCGATTCCGGCCTGAGTCAATTTGCACTTCGTTCTCTGAGTGAATTGAAGAGTGCTTGAAATATTATCGCATATACTGAACATCGCCAACATTTTCGTTTCAGATGGCTCGCCACTTTACATTGTAGCCACCGGACTGACCCTCGAAAAGAAGTAGAGCTAAAACCAGTCAGGCGAATCCTTGCAGATTTCGTTTTGGAGATGTTGCCCGGCAAGGCAAAAACAGACAAGTGACACAATAAGGAAAATAAATCTGGGAATAGGGAATATGCATTTCTCGGTCTACACTACCATGCATGCAGATTAGGGCCAGACTGCACGGCTTATGTGTCTCTCAGGATACAACACTGGTTGCAGAACAGGACTTGCAAAAACCCATGGGCCAGCATGCATGTGACCACACGGGACTCTCCAGTAAAACCGGTGTCCACACTGTATACATTTCAGTAAGACCAGTGCCCACGCTGGACTGACCAGTAAGGCCAGTAAGACTGGGCTTTCCAGTAAGACGAGTGTCCAGACTGGGTTAATAATTCGGTATCACAGTGGTTACTGATTTCCAATCACTATACTGTTTTTTTTTCACGTGCCAGAAGAACAAGATAAATGTTTATCTGCTTCCTAACATAAACAGGAGCAGCTCAACGGTGAGCAAGGGTAAAAACAACGCCTGAAAACCTGGTTTCATTCCTAATTGTTCATTATTTTTGAGAGAGGGTAGCTTTATTCCGTTTAGTGGGCAAGAGCCCCCAGGATACAGAATAACTGACTGCGGGCCACATGTGTGAGGACCCCTATAATTACCCTGGTCTTGCATTGCTTCATCTACATACGGCAATAAATAAGCTCGAGAGCGCGTAGCACTTGGTTAGCGCTCCCTCCAGCTCTATGTTCAAGCATAACTTTATTTTGACGATGGCTGGGGTGTCTAATCGCCTCAGGCTATACTATAACCCTGTACCAGTTCCTATGCTACACTATACTCTTTCCCATATCGGTCTTGATACCATGAATCCGCTTTGGAGTTCAGAAAAATAGGCGATGTCAAGTTGCAGGTACAGTGAGTAAATCAAAGATTGATATTAAACGGTAGGAGCAATATATTTATTTACACATGGTAGACAAGACTTTCTTGCACGGGACTGCACTTCTTCAGGTTACAAAAATATGAACATGCTACAGGCACATACAGGGTGTTTCAAAAAACGTGTCATTCGGACTTTATAAAAAAACGAAGCGACGGAAAAATACGGGGTAAACGGCATTTCTGTGGCACCTGAATTTGCCACCTTGAAAAAATATTTTCATTTGATTTTAATTAAAATAAATTGAATTTCTTTAATTGAACTCCAAAATTTCCCAAGTCTGCCTAACGTTTTTTTTTACAGAATTGGAGAGCCCGTAGCGAACTTAGTCAGAGCCACTAAGAAATCCGCTCGATATTGCAAATGGAACTGCCCAAAAAAAGTCCCGAAATTGAGGCTTCAAAGTTTCGGGTATTCAACGGCGCACCAAATCAGACGCAAAGATTCGTGGAGAGGAGGACATGCTCCTGCCCCCATCAAAAATAGAAGGTCGAAAAAACACAGGGTGGGAAAAAAGAGGCGGAATCATATTTGTTTGCCGCTTATCAACGTATGTTGGAATGTCACCTGCCTTGTTATCTGCGCGTCTTGTGCTGCACGCCGGTCCGGCGATAAACTGTTCTAGCTTCATGGGGGCAGGAGCATGTCCTGCCCTCCGCGCATTTTTCCGACTGATTTGGTGCGCTGTTGAATACCCGAAACTCTGAAGCCTCAACTTCGGGACTTTTTTGGGGCAGTTCCATTTGCAATATCGAGCGGATTTCTTGGTGGATCTGACTAAGTTCGCTACGGGCTCTCAAATTCTGTAAAAAAAACAAAAGAACGCTAGGTTGACATGGGAAATTTTGGAGTTCAATTAAAGTAATTCAATTTATTTTATTTAAAATCAAATGAAAATAATTTTGCAAGATGGCAAATTCAGTTGCCACACAAGTGCCCTTTACCCCGTATTTTTCCGTCGCCCCGTTTTTTTATAAAGTCCGAATGACACGTTTTTTGAAACACCCTCTATACTGTATATATACAGGGTGTCCCAGAAAACGTGTCATTGAATTATACTAAAAGAACTACGCCACCTAGAATCATGCGGTCAACGGCATTTGTTGTTATTAGGTTTTTGTCACCTTGTAAAGTTAATGTCATGTACCCTAAGTTTAATTATGCAACTATTTGCGAAATGAACTCAGAAATTCGCAAGGCAAGGTCACTTTTTTACCCCACCAATATGAAGAGCGTGTCGAATTCACTCAAATTCATGATAATTGACAGTGATATTCACGAGCTATCCCATCGGAAAAAATAGCCGAATATCATGCTTTTCGGAGCACCGGACCATAACGCGCGACGTGTTTTTGAGCGCAATCGCTCGCAGTCCGACGAAAGCAGGTTCCGAAGCCAGTCCACAGAGTGATAGTAGAAAAAGTAACAGTTCCTAAACTTGGGAGAGGGAAAGCATTATCACAGCGAAAGTCGGACGTGATAAGCCATGTCTGCGTTATCTCTTTCTGCGATGCCGCGGTTGGCTGGGTTTGCAACCTCCTTTCGTCGGACTGACAAAGATTGTGCTGAAAAATTCATCGTGCGCTATTCTGTGCGACCTCCGTAGAGCATGATGTTCGGCTATTTTTTTTCCGATAGGATAGCTCCTGAATATCCTTCTCAATTATCATTAATTTGAGTAAATTACAGAGGGTCCGAAGTTGGGGAAGTCGGTACATGACAAGTTCATACCGCCGCAGCCACGAACACAGACAAAAAGGCACACACAAAACAGGACGAACTGCAACTCACGACTACTTTACTGTTGAATACACATACACTCTTAAATACCAGAGTAGGTACCCGTTCCCCTATGTATCCGACCTATTTTTTGAGATAGCACAATTCCTCCTGTATGAGGGCGATACAGGGAGCGCTGACACATTTTTCCCCTTTTTCCTCAATCAAAAATGCTTCATATATCTCTCGATCCTGCTGTGATCGGAGATTAATTTCTATTGAAGTTTTATCAAAGGCAGGCGAGCATCCACATCTATCACAATGGAATGCCAAGTGCCCCGACGGTGGCTTCCCTTTCAACAACGTCGCGTGCTCACGCAACCTAGTATTGATACACCTGCCCGTCAGGCCGATGTAAACTCTTCCACAGGATAACGGAATACTATAAACCACACACTGGCGGCAATCAACCCACATGTTTTTGTGTTTGGTGTTACACACTTGTCTTTTTTGTCGCTTGTTCACCTTAGGGCAAAGACTATACAACTTGCAAGGGGCTGAGATCACAACAGGAACATCATGTCTGACACCTACTCTCTTTATGTTATGTGCAAGTCCGTGAAAATAGGGAATTGAGACCGGTCTTCCTTCCACCCGCTTCCTACCAAGCTTCGGTAAGCCCTTACACTTGCGAACAAGGCACTCTGCCACACAGATGAGTAGATCCTCGGGATAACCCCCAACCCGCATTTTTTTCTCGCTGAGACTCGAAACTCCCCTGAATTGTATGTTGACAGGACTTTTCCTGGGCAGCCCCCAGGCTTGAAGTGGCAATAGCCCTCTTAACATCTATCCAGTAACAAGGTTAGACGACATCCGCAGCCACAGGCAGTGGTGAACCTAGGAGACGCGGCGATTCCCAAAGACGTGGAAAGAGTTCTGGGAAAAGGACCTAAGTTTTGCCTCCAACCAAAATTGAAGAAACCAGAGGTCTTAGGTCTGGTACGAAAAGTTTCCAGTACGGCTCCGCCCGAGGCCTTTGATTCGTGCTTGTTTCAAGGGGTACAGGCGATAACCAATGTTGGCCTATCTACACGCCAGCTGGATCTACGTCTTGTTCTGCAGTTTTGTGACACTGAAGGGCAAAGGCTTCTACTTGCCGACAAGGAGGGAGGTTTTTTGGTGGTGCCTACAGAGACGTACAAGGAGAAGTGTGCAGAAGCTCTCAAGAAGAATTTTCGGAAAGCCTCATCTGGGGAACAAAGAAAGTCGTATACAAGTGTGCTTCATGTTTGTGAAACTGAAAACCTTCAAAACCTTACAACCAGGATCAAGAAGAGCGAGAAGAAACACCTCGAAGCCTTTTTACTGCGAAAATCCGCAAAGAAGGTATTCCTTTTAGGGTCATCATAACGGAAAGAGGTACCTGGCAGGTGTGCTTGTCAAGATATCTGCAACGCCACTTGGCTAAGTTGGCTATTAATGACCCTTTCAAGGTGCAGAACTCATACCCTATCATCGAGTATCTAAAAGAATTGACGCATAGCAACCTGAAAATGTTTTCTGTGGACGTGGAAGACCTCTTGTATTCTGTGCCTCAAATCCCTATGCTTCAAGCAGTACAAGACTTGATTGAGAGTTCGGGGACGGCGGCTTTTCAGAGTAGTACAGGAATCAGTCTGTCTACCTTTTTAGAGTTATTAAGAGGGTACCTCACTGCAACTGTGGTGGAAGTGGAAGGTGAAATGTTTCTACAGAAGAGTGGCACCCCCATAGGTTCTTGTTTGTTTCCTTTACTAGTTGACAAATACTTAGGTCAATGTGACGTCTTCATACAGAACATGATGAATGCCAAACAGCGAGTGAAAGTGTTTCGCTACGTTGATGATTTCCTCATTTTTCTTGATTCAAGTTTAGGGTCACCTGTTTTGGGTAATCATATTCAGGCCTGCTTAGATGTGTTTAGCTCCTGTGCTCCAGGCATGAGGTTCACATTTGAGTTACCGATGGAGGGTACCCTCCAATTTTTGGATTTGAAGATAAGTGTGGGACACGACCATATTTGTTCGGCTTTCCACCCTAGATCAAAAAAGATGGTACTACCGTACGATTCGGCGCATTCCAAGATTGTTAAGAGGGCTATTGCCACTTCAGGCCTGGGGGCTCCCTTGGAAAAGTCCTGTCAACATACAATTCAGGGGAGTTTCGAGTCTCAGCTAGAAAAAATGCGGGTTGGGGGTTATCCCGAGGATCTACTCATCTCTGTGGCAGAGTGCCTTGTTCGCAAGTGTAAGGGCTTACCAAAGCTTGGTAGGAAGCGGGTGAAAGGAAGACCGGTCTCAATTCCCGATTTTCACGGACGTGCACATAACATAAAGAAAGTAGGTGTCAGACATGATGTTCCTGTTGTGATCTCAGCCCCTTGCAAGTTGTATAGTCTTTGCCCTAAGGTGAACAAGCGACAAAAAAGACAAGTGTGTAACACCAAACACGAAAACATGTGGGTTGATTGCCGCCAGTGTGTGGTTTATAGTATTCCGTTATCCTGTGGAAGAGTTTACATCGGCCTGACGGGCAGGTGTATCAATACTAGGTTGCGTGAGCACGCGACGTTGTTGAAAGGGAAGCCACCGTCGGGGCACTTGGCATTCCATTGTGATAGATGTGGATGCTCGCCTGCCTTTGATAAAACTTAAATAGAAATTAATCTCCGATCACAGCAGGACCGAGAGATATATGAAGCATTTTTGATTGAGGAAAAAGGGGAAAAATGTGTCAGCGCTCCCTGTATCGCCCTCATACAGGAGGAATTGTGCTATCTCAAAAAATAGGTCGGATACATAGGGGAACGGGTACCTACTCTGGTATTTAAGAGAGTATGTGTATTCAACAGTAAAGTAGCCGTGAGTTGCAGTTCGTCCTGTTTTGTGTGTGCCTTTTTGTCTGTGTTCGTGGCTGTGGCGGTATGAACTTGAGTAAATTAGACACGCTCTTCACATTGGTGGGGTAAAAAAGTGACCTTTACTAGGCAAATTTCCGACTTAAGCTAGCAAAAATTTACATAATTAAACTTACGTTACACGACATTCACATGAGGAGGTGGCAAACACCCAGTAAGAACAAATGCCGTTGACCGCATAACTCTAGGTGGTGTAGTTTTTTATTATAATTCAATGACACGTTTTCTGGGACACCCTGTATGTGCCTGTACCGTTAGCTTGTCCAGAGCCCTTGGCCCATGAAGCGCCCTTGTGCATCAGTGGCGGACACTGCGGTCCCTTCACGCTACCGGCCTCCTCCAAGAACTCTGAACATACGACGTGTCTTCATTGTGTGCTCCCCTTTAATTCATCCTCCGATATTAACTTCCGGCTGCGTAGGTCTGTCACCACCGCGGGGAAGCATTCCATGACATGAGCATGGTAATTACACAATCTGGTTCAATTAAACACTATGTGAAGGCAGAAGCTGCGGAGGCTGTCAAGACATCCTGACTCCCCTCTATACACAAAAACGCGATTCAATATATGGGCGCCGCCACCCCGTGATAGTCATAGAACTGTGCACATCTGGACTGCCGTTTGCCCAGTTCTTTCACCTTCCCGTGTGTGTTTTCGTTCATTTTCGTGTGTTCATTTCATGTCCTTTCATTTTCTCCCGCTCGGGAACCGGCGTAGAAAAGATATCCTCACGTGAACAACTGTATATCGCACGCGGAAGCAAGCAGTCTCCTCTTTCCTTGATGTCCGGTGGCAGAAGCGACAGAGTTGTTTATTGCGTATCACCTGTCGTTACATACATGGTGCCCTGTCCATTGTAGTCCACAGCAAGATCATCTTCCGCACGTAGACGTGCGGCTTCGTAGGACGGCCCATAATACCGCGATTCGCCTCCGCATAAACGCGCAATACCGTCTGCGCTGCTGCTGTGGGCGACGAGAAGCCCGTATGCGCGCGGCGCAACTTGCAACGACATGCGAGCCAGCAATCACCGCTGCCACTCTTTCTCCGAGGCACGTTACGTCAACGTCACTGGCAAAGTGAATCTCGAAAATGACCAATCTGCGTCGCGCGTCTTTTTCTCGTTCCTTCGCGTCATCTGGCGCCAAGGGAGAGGAAGCGTTTTCAGCGATGCGACGTACTAAAAGGGGATCTTCACGAAATCGAGCTGTAAACAGCACAACAACTTACGTACAGTGCTGGACAAAAGTTTACGAAGCAGGCTCCGGCGCATCCTTCCTCGGAGTGACACGTTATCAGCGAATGGGACCGTACGAACTTACGGACATCTGCCTAGGTAACCCAGTCACGTGTTTGGTAAATACTGTACGCTGCCATTCACTGCAGCGTGTCACTCTGAGGAAGGAATGCACCGAAGCCTGTACCGTAAACATTTGTCGAGCACTGTACAAGTCGGCCAGCCACGCTAAAATACCCCACACATAACCACCAAAATTCAGAGTGTCGTTCTTCGGGGACCATACGAATAGGCCGATGGTCGTATCACTGTTCAGCAAGAATTGAGCGCCGTGCAGCGGAGCAAATATTTATTCTACCAGTACTTTTTGACGTCTGTGCCATGTTCCACAGAAGTTCCGTCGTAGCACACCTGGAAGTGAAAGAACACACGTTCCATTGTGAAAGAGAACGGCTAGAGAATATCTTGTTTGTTATAGTGTCTTAGGTTTATGTTATATTTCTAGGGCAGTATGTTAGGTCCGTTACTTTGGTCGAGTATCTCGCTGTTCATGCACCGGATACAGCCGGGAGTGATGAACATTTAGTACTTGGCTAGCATGTGTGGTCAATCTGTATGCCCATAAAGGACAATAGAAGGGTAGCAGATCCACCAAGACCGGGGGGGGGGGGGGGGTGTTGAGGGAAGTGCCCCAGTATGAGATACTTCCAAGATATTTCTTCTTCTGGGCCCAAGAGAAGAACAGTTCTCTCTTCGAATTATGGCCGGACCGCGTCTCGAGGCTGTTCCCGTAAAGCATCGTAACATTTAATGTTTAGGTTCCTTTTAAAAATGCTTTTCGAGAAGAAACAAGATTCCCTGTCTCAGGCAATGCTGTCATGAAATTGCACATAGCAAAGGGAATGTGAGGGAAAGGAAGGACACAAACCCAGGGAATAGAAGAAAAGACATATTGGTAGATCAGGTGTCAAATCCCTCTCCCAAGTGCCCCATGTGCGCTATACATGCAACTGCTGCTAGAACCGTTACGAAGTTGAATTATGTTCGTGTGACACTGATCCATACATTAAAGAAGAAACCAGAAGTGTGTGTGTGTGTTCTAATTTACTGATCAATTTCTCCCAGTCTGATTATTAAAATGTTTGTTACTAGCCAATTAAAGAGTGTGCTGAACGAGTACTGGTCGAGGTTTTCGAAATAATGTGGCAATTTAAAGTTATCGTAAATGATGTGACGCATGTGATGAAGTGGCGCACGAACCAAGCTATTAGAGAAAGAACGCGAACACCGAAATTGGTAAAGCCCTTAGTGCTTGGTAACAGGACACACAATTGAACATGAGAGAACTCTTTTTCTGAGGCTGGAACAACATAGAAAGGACAAATACATAAAAAGCCTCAAATTACCTAAGAAATTAACGATGGAAGATGAAAGTCACTGGAAAGGATAGCCAGCTGTAGGACTCGAACCCACATCTTCTGGATTACCGGTCCAGGGCTCTTACCAATTGAGCTAGGCTAACACACCTCCCCAGCGACTTTCAAGGGTGCGTCATCAAAGAGACAAACCAGCCACTCTGCCACAAACCAGGAATTTGGGGCTTTGTATGTATTTGTCGTTTCTATGTTGTTCCAGACTCAGAACATCAGTCCTTTCATGTTCAACAGTTGCCGCTTGCGTCGATCCCGTCGTATGATTGTGTGTATGAGTGAGCATAAATGTAAGAGTGAAAGGAAGATGAGTGAGAGAGAGTGGCTCTGTTTGTCCCTTCAGACGACGCACACTTGAAAGTCGCTGGTGAGGTGTGTTAGCTTAGCTCAATAGACGATTTCAGAAATTGCTTGGATGGCCCGCCAGAGAGCGCCGTGTTGCGAATGCCCCACTGCACCTTGGGATTTAGTTTTCATGAGTCAGACAGAAGAAGAGCGCAAACGGTTTCGGTTTTCCCTCCTTCCTTCGAACAACAGGCAGGCAAGCACGAATGCAAACCATTTCCCAAGACGCATTGCGCGATGCGCGTGACTTGCGCGACGGAGGGCCCCGTGCGGAGCACATGAGCAATATCTGAAATCGCCTATTGGTAGAGCCCTGGACCGATAAAACAGAAGATGTGGGTTCGAGCCCTACAGCTGGTTAACCTTTTCAGTGACTTTCATGTTTCATCGTCAACAGAAATGACAGTAGAGACGTAGTGCGGTGAGGTTATCATCCCTTCTAGCAGAATCTCTTATTTTATGAGAGACGTCGCAATTGTCAGCCTTTGTAAGTTTAGTGCGATAGTTTTATATACTCACGCCCTGTTTTAACCAACATCGTGTTCATTTTAACTCCGCACATCCGTATCACTGTCGTTTTCTGTGACCTCTTCTGTGGTTCTGCAATTGAGCTAAGATAACACACCTCCCCAGCCACTTCCAAGGGTGCGTCATCTGAAGGGACAACACAGTCACTCTCTCTCTCTCACACTCATCCTCCTTTCACTCTTACAATTTTGCTCACTCATACACACATTCACACGACGGGATCGACGCAAGCGGCAAATGTTGAACAAGAGAGAACTGATGTTGTGAAGCTGGAACATCATAGCCTCAGAACATCAGTTCTCTCAGAAGAACCACAACACAAGCCTCAATGCCTTACAACAATTCGTACGACACCTGGCTGGGAACCAATAGAGTCACTAAATAGCGATACCGGGGCCGCAGTGCAAGCCAGCAAGTACATATAAAAAGTAAAAAAATAGCCGAAGCTCTGTAGCTGCACGTTGAGCATATGTTTACAATTTGATCGTGCACTCCCAGCCAAGGACAGCTGTTTCGCTCTACTTGGAGCTCGTCTGCCTGGCGTAGGGAAGTGACACGATCTTGGGTCGGCACAACAGTGCGTCTCGGCGAGACGTCAATGTTCCACGGTGACGACGCCACCTGTGAAGGCCGCAGTGCAAGCCAGCAAGTACATATAAAAAGTAAAAAGAATAGCCGAAGCTCTGTAGCTGCACGTTGAGCATATGTTTACAATTTGATAGTGCACTCCCAGCCAAGGACAGCTGTTTCGCTCTACTTGGGGCTCGTCACCTTGGCGTAGGGAAGTGACACGATCTTGGGTCGGCACAACAGTGCGTCTCGGCGAGACGTCAATGTTCCACGGTGACGACTCCACCTGTGGAGGCCGCAGTGCAAGCCAGCAAGTACATATAAAAAGTAAAAAAAAATAGCCGAAGCTCTGTAGCTGCACGTTGAGCATATGTTTACAATTTGATCGTGCACTCCCAGCCAAGGACAGCTGTTTCGCTCTACTTGGAGCTCGTCAGCCTGGCGTAGGGAAGTGACACGATCTTGGGTCGGCACAACAGTGCGTCTCGGCGAGACGTCAATGTTCCACGGTGACGACGCCACCTGTGGAGGCCGCAGTGCAAGCCAGCAAGTACATAAAAAAAGTAAAAAAAAAATGCCGAAGCTCTGTAGCTGCACGTTGAGCATATGTTTACAATTTGATCGTGCACTCCCAGCCAAGGACAGCTGTTTTGTCCTACTTGGGACTCATCAGCCCGGCGTAGGGTAGTGCACGATCTTGGTCGGCACTAACAGTGCGTCTCGGCGAGACGCCAATGTTCCACGGTGACAGCGCCACCTGTGGAGGCCGCAGTGCAAGCCAGCAAGTACATATACAAAAAGGAAAAATAGCTAATGCTCTATGGCTGCACGTTGAGCATATGTTTACAATTTGATCGTGCACTCCCAGCCGAGTACAGCTGTTTTGTCCTACTTGGGACTCATCAGCCCGGCGTAGGGAAGTGACACGATCTTGGTCGGCACTAACAGTGCGTCTCGGCGAGACGTCAATGGTCCACGGTGACAGCGCCACCTGTGGAGGCCGCAGTGCAATCCAGCAAGGGTTCTACCAATTGAGCTAAGATAACACACCTCCCCAGCCACTTCCAAGGGTGCGTCATCTGAAGGGACAACACAGTCACTCTCTCTCTCTCACACTCATCCTCCTTTCACTCTTACAATTTTGCTCACTCATACACACATTCACACGACGGGATCGACGCAAGCGGCAAATGTTGAACAAGAGAGAACTGATGTTGTGAAGCTGGAACATCATAGCCTCAGAACATCAGTTCTCTCAGAAGAACCACAACACAAGCCTCAATGCCTTACAACAATTCGTACGACACCTGGCTGGGAACCAATAGAGTCACTAAATAGCGATACCGGGGCCGCAGTGCAAGCCAGCAAGTACATATAAAAAGTAAAAAAAATAGCCGAAGCTCTGTAGCTGCACGTTGAGCATATGCTTACAATTTGATCGTGCACTCCCAGCCAAGGACAGCTGTTTTGTCCTACTTGGGACTCATCAGCCCGGCGTAGGGTAGTGGCACGATCTTGGTCGGCACTAACAGTGCGTCTCGGCGAGACGCCAATGTTCCACGGTGACAGCGCCACCTGTGGAGGCCGCAGTGCAAGCCAGCAAGTACATATACAAAAAGGAAAAATAGCTAATGCTCTATGGCTGCACGTTGAGCATATGTTTACAATTTGATCGTGCACTCCCAGCCGAGTACAGCTGTTTTGTCCTACTTGGGACTCATCAGCCCGGCGTAGGGAAGTGACACGATCTTGGTCGGCACTAACAGTGCGTCTCGGCGAGACGTCAATGGTCCACGGTGACAGCGCCACCTGTGGAGGCCGCAGTGCAATCCAGCAAGTACATATACAAAAAGGAAAAATAGCTAATGCTCTATGGCTGCACGTTGAGCATATGTTTACAATTTGATCGTGCACTCCTAGCCAAGGACAGCTGTTTTGTCCTACTTGGGACTCATCAGCCCGGCGTAGGGAAGTGACACGATCTTGGTCGGCACTAACAGTGCGTCTCGGCGAGACGTCAATGTTCCACGGTGACAGCGCCACCTGTGGAGGCCGCAGTGCAAGCCAGCAAGTACATATACAAAAAGGAAAAATAGCTAATGCTCTATGACTGCACGTTGAGCGTATGTTTACAATTTGATTGTGCACTCCCAGCCGAGTACAGCTGTTTTGTCCTACTTGGGACTCATCAGCCCGGCGTAGGGAAGTGGCACGATCATGATCGGCACTAACAGTGCGTCTCGGCGAGACGCCAATGTTCCACGGTGACAGCGCCACCTGTGGAGGCCGCAGTGCAAGCCAGCAAGTACATATACAAAAAGGAAAAATAGCTAATGCTCTATGGCTGCACGTTGAGCATATGTTTACAATTTGATCGTGCACTCCCAGCCGAGTACAGCTGTTTTGTCCTACTTGAGACTCATCAGCCCGGCGTAGGGAAGTGACACGATCTTGGTCGGCACTAACAGTGCGTCTCGGCGAGACGTCAATGGTCCACGCTGACAGCGCCACCTGTGGAGGCCGCAGTGCAAGCCAACAAGTACATATACAAAAAGGAAAAATAGCTAATGGTCTATGGCTGCACGTTGAGCATATGTTTACAATTTGATCGTGCACTCCCAGCCGAGTACAGCTGTTTTGTCCTACTTGGGACTCATCAGCCCGGCGTAGGGAAGTGACACGATCTTGGTCGGCACTAACAGTGCGTCTCGGCGAGACGTCAATGGTCCACGGCGACAGCGCCACCTGTGGAGGCCGCAGTGCAAGCCAGCAAGTACATATACAAAAAGGAAAAATAGCTAATGCTCTATGGCTGCACGTTGAGCATATGTTTACAATTTGATCGTGCACTCCCAGCCGAGTACAGCTGTTTTGTCCTACTTGGGACTCATCAGCCCGGCGTACGGAAGTGACACGTTCTTGGTCGGCACTAACAGTGCGTCTCGGCGAGACGTCAATGGTCCACGGTGACAGCGCCACCTGTGGAGGCTGCAGTGCAAGCCAGCAAGTACATATACAAAAAGGAAAAATAGCTAATGCTCTATGGCTGCACGTTGAGCATATGTTTACAATTTGATCGTGCACTCCCAGCCGAGTACAGCTGTTTTGTCCTACTTGGGACTCATCAGCCCGGCGTAGGGAAGTGACACGATCTTGGTCGGCACTAACAATGCGTCTCGGCGAGACGTCAATGGTCCACGGTGACAGCGCCACCTGTGGAGGCCGCAGTGCAAGCCAGCAAGTACATATACAAAAAGGAAAAATAGCTAATGCTCTATGGCTGCACGTTGAGCATATGTTTACAATTTGATCGTGCACTCCCAGCCGAGTACAGCTCTTTTGTCCTACTTGGGACTCATCAGCCCGGCGTAGGGAAGTGACACGATCTTGGTCGGCACTAACAGTGCGTCTCGGCGAGACGTCAATGGTCCACGGTGACAGCGCCACCTGTGGAGGCCGCAGTGCAAGCCAGCAAGTACATATACAAAAAGGAAAAATAGCTAATGCTCTATGGCTGCACGTTGAGCATATGTTTACAATTTGATCGTGCACTCCCAGCCAAGGACAGCTGTTTTGTCCTACTTGGGACTCATCAGCCCGGCGTAGGGAAGTGACACGATCTTGGTCGGCACTAACAGTGCGTGTCGGCGAGACGTCAATGTTGCACGGTGACAGCGCCACCTGTGGAGGCCGCAGTGCAAGCCAGCAAGTACATATACAAAAAGGAAAAATAGCTAATGCTCTATGGCTGCACGTTGAGCATATGTTTACAATTTGATCGTGCACTCCCAGCCGAGTACAGCTGTTTCGTCCTACTTGGGACTCATCAGCCCGGCGTAGGGAAGTTACATGAACATTGACGTCTCGCCGAGACGCACTGTTAGTGCCGACCAAGATCGTGTCAGTTCCCTACGCCGGGCTGCTGAGTCCCAAGTAGGACGAAACAGCTGTACTCGGCTGGGAGTGCACGATCAAATTGTAAACATATATATATATAGTTGAAATAACTGGGAGACAGGAGACGAAAGTAGGGGAAGTAACAAAAAAGGGGTTTATTGAAACTTAAAAATTATAAAAGTTAGGGGACGATGTCTACGTTACGGCGGAAGCTCCGCCTTCTTCGGGACAAAACAGCTAAATGGCTATATATATATATATATACATATATATATATATATAGATACTCATTGAACGATGCGACAGCACCAGAGGACACGTGTTTCGCCGTTTTTGCGGCTCGTCGGCCCTGGGTAGCTGCGCATCGTTCGAGATTGGCAAACCAGGGGTCACTCAGCGAGCGATATACACCTGGGAGGGTGACCGAGCACTCCTCAATGCCACAGTGCAAGCCAGTGAATTATAAAGAGGGGGGGGGGGAAAGCCATTAAAAAATAGGTAAATGATGCTAGACGTGTTTGAAATTCAAACTTACAGTTAAGATGGCTTCTATGGCTGCACGTAGAGAAACAGATACTCATTGAACGATGCGACAGCACCAGAGGACACGTGTTTCGCCGTTTTTGCGGCTCGTCGGCCCTGGGTAGCTGCGCATCGTTCGAGATTGGCAAACCAGGGGTCACTCAGCGAGCGATATACACCTGGGAGGGTGACCGAGCACTCCTCAATGCCACAGTGCAAGCCAGTGAATTATAAAGAGGGG